>NC_143518.1:39791883-39921883 GCF_031878675.1 Megascapheus bottae | reverse complement strand
GGCTGATTCCATCAGCTTCTCCAACATGACTTGGCTCTCAGAGGTCTCCACACCCAAGTCTCTGTTCCAAGGCTCAGTGGCACAGAGCCTGCCCAGCAGGCCCCATGCAAAGCCCTTTTGCCTTTCTAATCCCAAGGAGTGGGCATGACTGGTGAGAGGGAAGATGGGAGAGCTGTTGTATCACAAGAAATAAGGCACTGTGGAATTTGCAGGTCAAATCAGTCTCTATGCTTCCAATGAGTCATTTAATGAACTTTCATTCACTGTCAATAATGTGAGGAGGGGGGGAAAAAAACTTTCATTACTCATAGGTTACCACCATGTCAGGTAGTGTTCTGAGAGCTTTGACTGCACTATCTCACTTAATCCCCAAGAAAATCCCATGTAAATAATCCTGCTTACAGGTTTGGGACTGCACATTTAGACAGATTTCCCAAAAGAACATCCCTAAATATATGACAAAGCCTGACTTTGCACACAAATCCTACTGATCCTGAAGCCCAGCTTATAGCTCCCTGAAGAGATTGAGTCTCTGTTGTATTTGTTTCTCGGCCTTGGCCTGCCCTGCAGAAGTACTTCTTCCAGGATGGGGGCTGTGCACAGAACAACCAAAATGGACAAACTATAGCTGCATATAATCTGAATTAACTTCACAAGCCATATTCAGAAAGGAATCAACACAATGAAATGCATGTCATATGATTTTTGTTGGTGGTGGTGGTGGTTATGGGGCTTAAACTCTGAGCTTAGGCATTATCCCTGATCTCTTCAGCTCAAG
Organism: Megascapheus bottae; assembly: GCF_031878675.1. Classification (NCBI taxonomy): domain Eukaryota; kingdom Metazoa; phylum Chordata; class Mammalia; order Rodentia; family Geomyidae; genus Megascapheus; species Megascapheus bottae. Next base: position 39,921,105 of record NC_143518.1, on the reverse strand, counting down.
GCTACCCTCTACCCCACAGAGCCACAATAGCACTTGGTTTTCTGGTGGTTAATTGGAGATAAGAGTCTCACGGACTTTTTGTCCCCGGGCTGGCTTTGAACCTCGATCCTCAGATCTCAACCTCCTGCATAGATAGGATTACAGGCATGAGCCACCAGCTCCTGGCTTGTTATATAACTTTATTTGTATATTTTTTTAAACTGATCTACGGATTTAGAGTGAATCCAAACTATTCTCTTTTGGAAGGAGAGAGGGTGGTGACCAAAATGGGTCTATGTTCTCTAACATAGGTATGTCACCAAAAGATAAAAAGTCAGGCACTGGTAGCTCACACCTATGATCCTATCTACTTAGGAGGCTGAGATCTCAGGATTATGGTTCAAAGCCAGCCTGGGCAGAAAAGTCTGTGAGACTCTTCTCTCCAGTTAACCACCCAGAAGCCAGAAATAGAGCTCAAAAAGTAGACTCTAGCCTTGGTCAATAAAAGCTCAGGAGCAGAGGTTCAGCCTCTGGGTTCAGTCTTTGTCACCCTGCACTAGGATTAACTCTAAATGTATCAAAGCCGATACACTGAAAACGTTACAAGAAGGAATTGGAGATACTCTAGGTCTCCTTGGCACAGGTCGAAACTTTCTTAATAAGGACCAAGAAACACAACAAATCAGAGAAAGGCTGGATAAGTGGGACTGCATTAAACTGCAGAGCTTCTGTATGGCAAAGGACATAATGAATAGAAACCTTAGGCTCTCCTAGCAGAGATTTGCAATAGAGCAAAACCTTGATACATAAGGCCATACAGTATGACGCTAAATGAAAGGACCTCTAGGATATAAAAACAAAAGCCATATAATGAGTGAATTGTTGTCCTTAACGTACTATGTTATCTCTCATCTCTTCTACTGTCCCTTGGTTATCTCATATTGTTACAATTTTTCACCCTGTTATCTGATGTATTTTATATATGCTTAATTGGTTATTTGAAATAGGAGAAGGTAGGGGGAAAATCAAGTTGCGCAGGGGGGAGGAGGGAGGGAAATGGGGACCATGACATGAGAAAGGGTATCAATATTGGTGAAGTAATGTACCTTCTATCTGGTGAATATAATGTAACCCTTCTATTAAATACAATAAAAAATATATGAAAAAAGGGAACTGAAGGTGTCACTCAAGTGACATTACTACAAAAGCAATAGTAATAACTAAATAAATATTCCAGTACACATGATGGAAAAGATAGAAAAAGCATTTACTGGTAGGTGTCCTCCATAACTTTCTTGCTTCCCTGTGAGCCCTCATGCGGACTTGGAGCTCTTGCACATGGTGAACTGTGAAGAGCTGTACTTTCTATTCCACTTTATTAACTAACATGCATGTTGATTGCTTACTTCTGCCAAACATGAGAAGAAACTCAAAAGCAAGCTTGTTTTGCAGTTTCCAAAATCTTTTATCTTTTTTTTTAATATTCCTGTTTCATCACCTTTTATACAGATTTAAGGTGTTTTTGTTTGTGTTTGTGTGTTTATTTGTTGCCAGTCCTGGGGCTTAAACTCAGGGCCTAGGTGCTGACCCTGAGCTTCTTCTGCTCAAGGCTAGCACTCTACCACTTGAGCCATAGCACCACTTCTAGCCTTTTCTCTTTTTTTGAGTAGTTTACTGGGGATGAGTCTCACAGACTTTCCTGCCCAGGCTAGCTTCAAACCATGAACCTCAGATCTCAGCCTCCTGGATAGCTAGTATTACAGGGCACTCTTGAAACTAGAGTTCTCCAATCTCTATCTCCTGTCAAAGGGGAAAAGGCTTGAGGGAGAATAGAGGAAGGTAAGAAGCTTTGTGCACTGTGTGTCAATTTTAACTTATCCCACTCCCTCCCCCACACCGGTCAGCCCCTGACATGGCTTGGGGTCCCCATTTAGAGTCAGCCGAGGTTATAGAGTCAGAGTCACTGTTTGCAGAAATGGGAAAAGTTATTTGGAGTCCACCCACTTCCTCTAGAGACATTCTATCATTCTTCTTTCTATAGTTTGGAGGTGAAATGTCCCCTAAATGCCCACGTGTTAAGACTTGGTTCCCTGCTCTATGACATTTTGAGGGTAGAGGAACCTTTAAGGAGTTGGGGCTAGCAGGAAGAGGATGTGCCACTAGAGTTGTGCCCCTGGAGGAGAATTAGGTCCCTTCCCTTCCCCTCCTCTCCCCTCCCCAGTATTTCCTGCTGTTATGAAGGGAGAATGCTCCCTGGCACTGGGCCCCGCTACAACACTCTTGCCACAGCCCCAAGTGAAGGGCCAACTGATGAGCCCAAATAAACCTCTCCTCCTTACAAGTTGTTTGCTTCAAGGACTTTATCGTAGTGATGGGAGCTAAGACACATCTTTCACCCTATAGATGCTGCCCCTCACAGTGTGCTGTCAAGGACTGAAGTCAGATTTTCCAGGTTCAAGTTCTGCTCTGACACATGTGAAACATTTGACCTTGGACAGATTGCTTCACTTCTCCTTGTGGAAAATGAACACTGTAGTCAGTGTAAAAACATTGTTTTTAAGATCAAGTAGCACAATGAGTACAAAGCACTTGGCAGAATGGCTAACAGAGCAAACCTGCAGAAAATGCTAGGTAGCTATTTTTATTATTTTATTTGGACTACTTTTCCTCTTCAACCTAAAGGTTTGGCATCATTGACTCTTCTCCTTTCAATCCTATTTTACATTCCTCTCTCTCTGAGCGATCTTTTTAAAATCTCAATCTAATCAATCAAGTCCATCCTGATTTGCTTGAGACTAAGGGATTTCCCAGAGTCAAGACTTTCTGTGCTGAAACCAGAATGACCAGGCAAAGCACTCTAAGACACTCTCCTTGAAATGCTTTTAGTTTAAGTACAAATCCTATGTTGTTCAAAGCCCAGAGGGATCAGCTCTTGGCTTCTGTCTCAGGCCTCCCCTTCCCTCTGTTCTATTTCCAGGTCCTCCAGCACCAGCCACCTTACTTCCCACCTCAGCAGCAGCTGTCTCCATTCATGCCGCATGCCCAGGCCACTCTCTTGCCCTCCATCCTCCATCCTCCCTGGCTAACTCTGGCTTCATGTATCTAGGAAAGCGTGTCCTCCCCGCCCCCTCATATTTATACTTGGCTGCATCACCAGCAGCCAACATGAAATCTACTCCCCACCCCACAGCAGGATCAAAGTGACTTTCTCCTGAATTAACTAAATCAATTAAAATCTAAATACTACTTTATTTGCTGATTTAATGGTGATTAACTGGCAGCCTGCTGACAAGCAAGGCCCTGGGAAAGACATCAGTCAGGGAAGAGCTGACTGGGTTCCTGAAGGGAGAAGAGAGACAAGAAGTCTGGGGAGCTGCTCCATCTCCCCAGCCCCAGCTTCTCTGTCGGGGTCCTTCGTCCCTGGTCCCCTCTACTACTAGGGGGATGGGGAAAAACATACCCCGACCAGGCCAAGCAGTGAGAGGAAGGGGCCCAATGTCCTTCCGCATCCAGTCTTCTTACCCCAGAGCATAAACAGAGATGCCACACAGCTTCATCAAGGCAGAAAGATTCCCCCTCTCCCCCCTCCCCCTCCCCTTCTACCCCCCCCTTCCCTAAATCCCTCCTCCTTATATTGGGTGAGGGAGCCTATCAGTATACAAGATGGACAGGACAAAGAGATCCACCTGTTTTATCCCTACTACAAGCCTCAGCAGAAAGTTATTAGGCATGGCGTTACTCGGCCCCCAACACTTCTCAGTATAGAAGGAGAGTCCAGAGAGGCCCATGCCAGGTCTAAACATTTCTTATAATGTCTCCTCATCCTGCGAATCAGGAGCCTCGCTTTTCACAGCTCAGATCTCAACCCAGAACTTTAGCTTACCCCTGTCCTGCCATGGGTGCAGCCTTGCTTAAGAGAACACCTATAAGGAGTTAGCACTGGGGATGGTGGCCTAGAAGCAGGGCATGTCATATTATCTCATTGCCTAAGTTCACCTTGACACAATATGCCCTGTCCCAGCCTCTCCCTCCACACACATTGTCTCCTGTCCAGGCCTTCTCAAGTCACCTCATCCCTATTATTCCATGAGCTTTTTCCCCATGTCCTGAACCCACACCACCCCATCTCAGAACTCTTTTGCCTAGAAGGATGCTCTAGATCTCATGTCTCTTCTGAAGGTGACACTCAGAATTACTCTCTCTGAAGGCCATGCCTCTTTTCCCTCAAGAGCAAGGACTAACTCTACTCATGTGTCAGCTTACTGTGGGAGAGACTCTACCTCCCTCCCCAAACTAGGGAATTTTTCCAGAGGTGATTTCTGCCCTCTGACTCATCTCCAGACTCTGATTCAGACCTTTAACCATACAGGGTCCCAAGAACGTAGTGGAAAGGGCCAGAAGCTTCCGTCCTTGCTCCTTGAAGATCGCAGGTTAGACAGGGAGGTTTATGGGTCATTTTACTATGCCAGCAAAGAAGAGACATGAGTCAAGCCTGCTAAAAAGTGCTGTCAAGCTAAGAATTCACAGAGGTACCCACTGGGCTTCCGGTAGGGGTTAACTCTGAGTCCCAACTCCTAAGGCTCTGGCCATACTGACAGTGGCCCTGAACGTGGGCAGTGTAGGTGTCCAGGGCCATCATGTCTCCCAGCCGGCCTCTTCGATCCCATCCTCGGCTCACAGACTCGAGGAGAGGATGGAAATCATTATACTCAGGGCTTACTAAACACTGGCCTTGTATCCAGCACCTCCTGTTACCCACATACGTGCGTGATATTTCCATATATTCTGCAATGATTCTTGGAAAGTAGAGACTTCTCTATGTTCCACACAAAGTGAATCCAGCCTCTGGGCTGGGATATAGCTCACTGGCAAAGCATTTGCCTGGCAAGTGCAACATCCTGGGTTCAAGCTACCCCACAAAGAAAAGCTAAGAAAGAAAATGAAAAAAAAAGTCCATCCACATCCATCAAGTACTTTGGCAGCCATCCAAGAGCCCCTATGGGATGTGTTCATTCAATCAGCAATTACCAGTAAACTACTTAATGCCAGATCTAATCCTATTAATACTGGGCCCCTCCCTCCTCCTCCTCACCTCATCAACTTGGATAGACTTCCACGTAGCCACAGTCCAAGGAAGCACAAACCTGACTACAGAAGTAGCGATGATTTCCTTAAAGGATCCAAACTAGGCATTCATACATAATTCGCCTAATTCTTCCCAGAATTTTTACCAGACATTTGATTCCCCTCAAGGCCCCCTATCTTATCACACAAACCTCCCCAGCTCTAACCCTAACCCTAACCCTAACCCTAACCCTAACCCTAATACAGGTCTCTATCCAGTTTCTTCCTGTCCTGTTACTGTTTTATCTTCTCTATGTGTACACGTGTGTGCACGTGTGTGCATGCACACACATGTAGGTAGGTATGCATATGAGCAATGAGACTGAACTCAAAGCCTCAAACTGTCTCTTGGCTTGTTCACTCAAAGTTGGTGTTCTACCACTTGAGCCACACCTCTATTTTTGAGTTTTTGCTAGTTAATTGGAGATAAGGATCTCATGAACTTTTTCTGCCCAGGCTGACTTTGAATCAAGATTCTTAGATCTCAGCTTCCTAAGTAGCTAGGATTACAGGAGTGAGCCACTAGATCCAACTTGTTCTATCGTCCTTGTCCTTCACCACATTGACATTCCCTACCAAATTATCCTCAAGGACTTTGGTTTCTCCAACCATTGCCAGGTCTCTCTCTAAAGAGCTGAGGCATGGGCCGGGAGTTTGGCCTAGTGGTAGAGTGCTTGCCTAGCATGCATGAAGACCCAGGTTCGATTTCTCAGTACCACATATACAGAAAAAAGCCAAAAGGGGCACTGAGACTCAAGTGGTAGAGCTCTAGCCTTGAGAAAGTCCAAGGACAGTGCTCAGTCCCTGGGCTCAAGCCCAGGACTAGCCAAAAAAAAAAAAAAAACAGGGCTAGGAATTTGGCCTAGTGGTAGGGTGCTGCACTAGCATGCACGAAGACCCGGATTCAATTCCTCGGTACCACATACACAGAAAAAAGCTGGAAGTGGTGCTGAGGCTCAAGTGGTAGAGCTCTAGCCCTGAGAAAGTCCAAGGACAGTGCTCAGTCTCTGAGCTTAAGCCCAGGACTGGAAAAAAAAAAAGAGCTGAGGCAGCTATATGCCTCCTTCACTCTGCAGATACACTTGTAGCACCCACAAGGGTTTAGTTACATGAAAAAGTTCGTTGTAGCTGGCAGTAGATGGTTCATGCCTACAATTCTAATTTCTCAGAAGGCTGAGATATGAGGATCAATGTCTGAAGCCAGCTCAGGTAGCAAAATCTACGAGATTTTTATCTCCAGTTAAGCCCCAAAAAAATCTAGAAGTGGATGTATGGCTCAAGTGTACAGCACCAATATCAAGCAAAAAAGCTAAGGAACATCACCCAGGTCCCTGATCTCAAGTCTCAGTATTACCACAAACAAAAAGTCTGTTGCATGCCTATATATTTGCAATCATTAGGAGAAAAAACATATGCTATTTGTTACAAAAGAAAAAAATAAAATATTTGTGAATCAATCTCACAAAACATATTGGTTCTGGAATACATATGAAAACATCTAGTTGGTTTGCAGAAGATAAACAGAAGAATGTTATTTTCCCCACCACACAGAAGACTTGCTGTGTAAAGATAGAAAACAGAACAAAACAGAGATGACAGATACAAAACCACACTTAAATGGCAATGTGGACAGTGGAGAGACGGAGTCTAAAGCAATGATGCAGGTGAGAACAGACATTGATAGGGAAGACAGCCAGTACGGAACCACATTTTGTTTTGAATCACATAATATCTGAAAAATAAATTCGAGTCAAGTTAGAAACTAAATTTAAAAAACTGAAAAAGCTGGGTGCCAGTGGCTCATGCTTGTAATCCTAGCTACTCAAGAAGCTGAGATCTGAAGGGGTTTTGTTTATTTCTTTTTTTGCCAGTCCTGGACTTGAGCTCAGGGCCTGAGCACTGTCCTTGTACTTTCTCAAGGCTAGAACTCTACCACTTGAGCCTCAACACTACTTACAGCTTTTTTCTATGTATGTGGTACTGAGGAATTGACCCTGGTTCTTCATGTATGCTAGGCAAGCACACTACCACTAGGACAAACTCTCAGCCCCCCAATGAGATTTTTATCTCCAACTAACCACTCAAAAACTGGAAGTGGCACTGTGTGCTTAAGTGGTAGAATGCTAGCCTTGAGCACAAAGAGGCTCAAGGACAGTGCCCAGGCCACACAACCAACAAAAATGTACAACGTTCAGTCTGGGTGCCTGGGGCTCATACCTGTAATCCTAGCTACTTGAGAGACGAAGAATGAGAGGATCTTGGTTCCAGACTAGCTGAACAAAAATCTCACAGGATCCCCTTCTCAAGAGAAAGTTGAGTACAGTGTTACTGCTTCTTATGGTAGCCAAGACCAGAAGACTAAAATAGGCAGGTGGTACAGGCATATACTTGGGCTGGAAGTGAGAAAGTCTCTCAAAAATCATCAGGCCAGGGCCACTTTTACTCAGCCACACTCAAGTTAGGTGTACAGTGTGTTTGGATGTCAGGACCCTTGAAGAGAAGGTGCTTTTGGGCACTGGATGTAGAGAGAGATCCGTGGTGAGGGTTCGGAGCTTCCCTTCTTCCTGCTTTGCCAGTGGAATGCAGCAATCTTTTGCTGACTGCAAAATTCAAAAAATGTTTTGAACTCTTGTTGAACTTGAATCAGAAGATGAAGTTAAATTGGTCCCAGGGGGGTAGGAGACCAGAAACTATGAGACACAGATGTGTTGAAGTGTTCAAAGTCAAAAAGCATTGAAAGGGAGTGAGTAGGTGTTAGAGCCTGCTGATTCAAATAGTTCTGACACAGCCTATGATGGCTTTGTGTGGCCAAGAGGACTCCGCTCTGATTTTCGCCAGGAAGAAATTGCACAGGGCTAGTGGCACTGGACTTCCAAGGGAGGAATTCAGGGGAGGCGTTTGTAAACTTTCTGTGCAGGAAATACCTAGACAGGTTCTAAAGAAGCACAAGGAAAGAATAGGGCACAGGCATACTGAAATGGTTTAGGTCAGATGAGCTGAAGTTTGAACTCATTACCATCCACCATGGAAGCGTGTGGCCATCAATCAGCCAGGTTCCATGACAGAGTTGGGCTGGCAGAGGGCATAAGAGTATTTCAGAGGAGCTGGCTCTGAGAAGACAAGGCTGTGATGATGAGAATGCCCAATGGGTATACATATCGGTCAGATAGATTTGGAAGAGACCTCAAGTATTGCTTTTTAAGGAATGCCCAATCACTGATCTGGGGATAATGGCTCTATTTTCTAGATCCCCAAGGGAACACGGTATACATATTTGGATACTACTTTACAGACCTATTGAGAATGACCTTTATAATTTGTCTTCACCTCTCAATCTTGTGAGGATTGATCCTTTTGGCAGAGTAAAACAGATGTCAAGTTTGCAATTATATGCCTGGCTAGATACTCGTGGTTCACACCCTTAATCCCTAATACACCTCAGAGGACTGAGATCTGGGGATCATGGTTCAAGGCCAATCTGGACAGTAAAATCCATGAGATTCTTATTTCCAAATAACCACCAGAAAACCAGAAATGGAGCAGTGGCTCAAAGTGGTAGAGCAGTAGCCTTGAGCGAGAGTTCAGTGATAGCACCATGAGCTTGAGTTCAAGCCCCATAGCCAACAGTAACAAATGACAAAGAGAATACGCTACATGGATATGAACAACTCTTCTTGAATTCTATAGCAGGTGCTTCTGGAAGCCAAATAATGAGTGCCATGGTCTGATCAAACCAGTTCAGTTATGGTGTCCCAGCCAATCAGCAACTGAGTGGCGGGTATGGAGGCAACCATGTCCACGAGAGCAGTGTCAGTGGATATAGCCAAGTTTTGTAAGAAAATTCCAGTGATTTTCAATCAAACATTGCCAAGGAGCAGTGAGTCATAGCCTCTTCTGTGGTGGAAGACGAGCATCACGGGTGTGAACAGAAGGGAAGGAGAAATGCCTTGTCCAAGTATGAGTGTTGGATGAGAATGTAATTGATTCTTGTTCAACATTTTTAAAAAGAAAGCCAACAAACTTCAGTTTAACAGGTTATACAATTCAGCCTTGTGATTTATATTTATTCTGTAGAAGCAAATGGGGTGTTATAAAGACTTGAGATTCAGGAACTTTGTGTGTGCATGCCAGTCCTAGAGTTTGAACTCAGGCCTGAGTTTGTTTGTTTTGTTTTCTCAAGACTAATGCTCTAGTACTTGAGTCTCAGTTCCACTTCCAATTTTGGGGTGGTTAATTGGAGGTAAGAGTCTCATGGACTTTCCTGCATGGACTGGCTTTGAACAGCAATTCTTAGATACTAGCCTCGTGAATACTAGGATTATAGGTGTGAGCCACTGGTGCCCAGATGAGGGTCAAGATTTTTTTAACGCTGCTGTCAGCTGTCATCTAGGATGTAACAGCAAAGTTGAGCAAACTATGAACTGTTAAAGAATTTTCAACTTTTCTCAACTTAGTTATATTGTCGGAGGTATTTAAGCAGCAAGTGTATTCAGATTAAAGCAGCTGAACTATGTTAAATGCTATGTTACCTTAAACACTGTTTGAATGCATGTTGAAAGACAATGCCTTTTTGTAAGCCTCAATAATGGTATCAATCTACCATTAATAGTGAAATATGTGGAGCCAGGAGTGTAGCATAGTGGTAGAGTGCTCACCTCGAATGCACGAAGCCCTGGGTTCAGCTCCTCAGCACAGAAAAAGGCAGAAGTGACACTGTGTGCCTCAAGTGGCAGAGTGCTAGCCTTGAGCAAAAGTGTCCAAAGACAGTGCTCAGGCCCTGAGTTCAAGCACCAAGACTGGCGAAAAAAAAAATAGTGAAATATGTGTCATGTTTGTTCAATCTAGTTTCATTTGATAACTTTTAAGGCACTGAGTTTTGGTTGTTTTTTGTTATTGTTTGTTTTGTTTTATGCAGGTACTGGGGCTTGAACTCAGGACAACAAACTCTTCTGCTTTAGCTTTTTTACTTAAAGCTGGTGCTCTACAATTTGAGTCACAGCTTCCCTTCAAGGTTTTTGCTAGTTAACTGGAGATAAGAATTTCACAGATTTGTCTGCCCAGGCTGGCTTCAAACTGTGATTCTCAGGTCCCTAGCTTCCTAGCTAGGACAGCATCAAGTGTTGGTTGTTCACAGGTCTCTGACGTCTGTGTTCCATTATTCCACAAACTTCATCTCTGGCCAATTCCAACTTTTCCAGAACTTGCCACAAAAAAATATCTTAAGTTTTGATATAGTCTGCTCAACCAGAATCTATACATTAAATCTCCTAAATTGCATTTGTTACCTCAATGTCAATAGGGGCCTTACTGTTCATCATCGCCTCTAAATTTCAAGCCCCTCACCTCCTATGAATTTCCAAAGTCCTCCCCAAGTTTCCTGCAAATGATGAAAGACTCCCTAAGTCATCACGCTGACCTCTGTCTCTGCAGCTTCAAAATCCACCCAAAGCAAGTACAAAATATAGACAGAGCTCATGAACACAAAGGATGTTCCAAAATATTAAGAGGAGTCTCAGCAACAGTTTATTTCACTCAAGAAAGAAATCAAAGAGATTAAAAAAAAAACTAAGAAAGCAATAGAAGATAGCATTCTCCATCAAAACTAGGTGTTGGGATGAATGGATGAATGGATGGATGGATGGATGGATGGATGGATGGATGGAGGCAAGGGAACATTCAACTTAGAAGAGCCATGGATGGGCAAACTTTGGAATGGAGCAGTCAGACCAGGCCAAGCAAGATAGACACTTTCCTGGCTCTCTTGGCCTGTGTCCACCAGCTCCCACCAAGCTCTTCTCATTCCAGCAACACCCTCCATAGAAACCTATTCCCCACCCCCCCACCCTCTCTCCCCCCTCACCCCCCCCCACTACTTTTCTCCTACTAAGATAAAACCTGCTGGCCCATCTTGGTAATGATTTGGCCATTTCTCTCCAGACAGGTCCTCCAGTCCCACCTCTTTTCTAAATGGAGAAGACTGATGTTCCCATGGCCTAAGCATACTCCAGACAGCCACTGCTGCTGCCATGAGCCCCAGGAACCTATCACTAACTTCTTGGTATTAGACTAGAGGATTCAAGAGGAATCCATGTTGGGATCATTCTACCCTCCAGGGAGAAGCTACATGATAACCTCACCATCACACCAGCAGCTCTAAGGACCAAGGCACTGTCTCCTCTGGACTGGGAGATTTCTAGGTACCACTCTGTGGTTAGGGCCAGAGACCACACCCCCACTCCTGCTGCTAGGTTCTTCAGGACTGCTCAGGGAAAGGCAATGGACTACAGCAACAAGGAAGAATGAAAATTGTCTGATAAACACCCCAATGGATAAAATTGGGCTGGTCCCAGGAGATTGGTGACTGGGGTCACACCTCCTCTGAACTGCTCTGAAACAAAGAGGATTTATTCTAAAGGTGTGTGGAATTTTTCTCAGAGATTAATCCTATTAGTAAGGCGTGGAGCACATAAACCCCTCCCTGCTTGTTGGCATGGTCCCTTCACCTGTTCCCAAGAGAGTGAGCAGGCTATGACCTGGCCCCTCCCAGGGCCGAGGACCTGTATGATCCCAGTGGCCCATCCATGGATCATCCCACATTCATCCTACCACCTTCTGCTTTACCCTCTGGCCTCTCCAAACATCATCATGGACCAGCACAGAGCCCAGAGAGTCCTCAACACGAGTCCTCAGATGATCCAGAGATTTCTAAGCAATTTGGGCAGAACAGTTCTGAGAAGTCTATAGAGCAGAACTCAGGACTCCATCCAAACCAGACGAGGTAAACCCACCCCTTCAATCCTTTGCTCTCCCATGCCTTCCTCACCTGCAATCTCTTCCCCTACACTCAATTTACAAAGCCTCTCCTAAGGGCCAGGCTGTGTCCCAACACCAGAGAAAAAAGGATTTGTAAGTCAGGAGACAGATGTCTCATCTTCTCTCAGCTTATAGTTTGAGAACTAAAAATTGTTTTCAAATTTTCTTTTTCTGCTCTTCCTTTCTGTTATTCTTTTTTTTTTTTGCCAGTCATGGGGCTTGAACTCAAGGCCTGAGCACTGTCCTTGGACTTTTTTTTCCTCAAGGCCAGAGCTCTACCACTTGAGCCACAGCACCATTTCCAGCTTTCTTCTATGTATGTGGTACCAAGGAATCAAACATGGGCCTTCGTGCATGCTAGGCAAGCACTACCATTAGGCCAAACTCCCAGCCCCCTCTGTAATTAATTCTTTAAAAAAGGACGCCAGAGGCTTACACCTGTAATCCTAACTACTCAGGAGGCTGAGATCTGAGGGTCAAGGTTCAAAGCCAGCCTGGGTAGGAAAGTCCATGAGACTCTTATCTTTATAAATTACCAAAAAGCTGGAAGTAGAACCGTGGCTCAAGTGGTAAAGCACTATACTTACACAGAAAAGCTAAGGGACAGAGCCTTAGCCATGAGTTCAGGCCTCAGTATTGATACCAAAAAATAACAATCTGTCCTCATTACAGAAAATTTGAACTATTCAAAAGCACATAAATTAAGAAGGAAGAAACATTCATTTTGTTACAAATAAAGTTTTGCTTTGTGAGTGTGTGCACACATATGTATGTGTATGTATATGAGTATGCGTGCCCCCAAATGCCAGTCCTAAAGCTTGAACTCAGGGCCTGAGTGCCCTCTCTGAGCTTTTTCACTCAAGGCTACCTCTCTACCACTTGAGCCACATCTCTACCTGCAACTAGTTTGGTGGTTAACTGGATATCAAAATCTCATAGACTTTCTTGCCCAGGTTGGCTTTTGAACTGCTATCCTCAGATCTCAGCCTCCTGTGTAGCTAGGATTCTAGGCATGACCTTTTTATATTTTATTACTACTTCTGTTGTTTTAGTAGTATCTTCATCAAACCAATGCATGCACACAGATGGGTTTTTCTTTTAAGTTTAAATAGTACAAAACAGCTAATAATAAAATGACAACATTCCCCGCCCATCCTGCATACCCACTCACCAATGCAATCCTTTACTTCTCTTTCCCTTACTCTGCAAATGCCAGCATCTAATAATGGAGCTTAGGCTTCCATCGCTTAGCCATTCCTACTGGGTTCCCCCACCCCCACCCCCAGGGAAGATGGAAATTTAACTCTCCTTATTCCTGTTCCTCAACTCCTCTCCCTAACCTTCCACCTATGTTTTGTTAGATGGTTTAATTCTTCCCTTGACTACCTTTGAAACCTCTTAATCTCAACCCTAAGCCTCCCTTTGTTGCAGACAGGCCCTCTTTACCCCTCAGCAGTGAAAGGAAGGTGTGCTGCTACCCTCCCTCCAGCTCCCTGTCCCACCTTCCTCCTCCCACCTGCCTCCTGTCAGACTTGTGCTTTTATGTAATCCAGCAGAGTACTGACACTCAAATCCAGAACCATCCTAAATCTTCAGGCTTTACTTGTAGATTTACCACGAACAAATGAAAAATAAAACACTGTGTTCAAATAATGACATAATAGTATAGTGACATAATTACTGTTTACTGCATAGCTGGAGACTGTGCAGATGACACTTCTTTGGTGGACCAGGGTCATGACCTCTGGTCTTTTTCTGGATAATATTTCTAGTATCACAAATCCATGCCAACCACAGCCCAGCTTACAATAGCCATGTTAGGAGAAGAGCCCAGATGCCCCATAATGGATGAATGAAACAAAAAGTTATACACACACAATGGAATTTTACGGAGCCATAATGAAAAATAAAATTGTCATTTGCAGGAAAGTGAATGGATCTGGGAAACATATTGAGCAAAGTAAGCCATGTCCAAAATGACAAAGGGTGCACATTTTCTCTCATATGTATGTCAAAATACAACTTCCCATGGGCACTGGTGGCTCACACGTGTAATCCTAGGTACTCAGGAGGCTTAGATCCGAGAATCCAGATTCAAAGCCGACCTGGACAGAAAAGTCCACGAGTCTTTTCTCCAGTTAACTCTTATCTCAATATATCAAGTGGTTGAGCTCCAGTCTTGAGTGAAAGGAACAGCTCTCAGGCTTTGAGTTCACACCCTAGTACTGACCCAAAAACAAAATGCAACCTCCCATATAGGGCCATATATACTTATATGAACAAATTAGTTGACTAAACTGTAGTATACACAAGAAGGAAATTTCATGGAGTAAATCATTTGAACAATTAACAGTTTAACAAAATAAGTATCAGGAAGCTGAAACAAGTTTAGGAAGTGAATAGGGGAAAGGGATAGATGAATAATGTAAGACGAATGAACAAGGGACAAATACAGCCAAAATACTCAGTGCACATATATGACAAAGGAAGTAGGGTTCTCTGGGTCTAAGTGGAAGGAAGAGAGAATTGGGGGGGGGGGGTGGGAGGTGACTGATCAGGAAGCACTGGACATTTAAATGGACATCTTTGTATCTTTTGAAATTCAGAGGAAAATTATTCCTAAGTATGAAAGCCAAATTCATTCTTTTTCCTTTCTGCTCTATACTGAATGCTGTAAGTTGAATTCAAATGTTGTAAACTAATCCCCAATGTGATGGCATTTGCAGGTAATATCTTTGGGAGGTGGTTAGGTCATGAAGGTAAAGACCTTGTGAATGGAATTGCATCCTCCTAAAAGAATCTATGGAGTTCCTTTGTCCCTGATACTATTGTATTCTGTCCCAGGAACACAACAAAAAAGACAGGAAATAGGGCCTGGAGTTTGGCCTAGTGGTAGAGTGCTTGCCTAGCATGCACAAAGACCCAGGTTCAATTCCTCAGTACACATACATAGAAAAAACCATGGTGCTGTGGCTCAAGTGGTAGAGCTCTAGCCTTGAGAAAGCCCAAGGACAGTGCTCAGGCCCTGAGTTCAAGCCCCAGGACTAGGAAAAAAAAAAGGAAGACAGAAATCAGGTCCTAACCAGACACTGAATGTGCTGCTGTCTTCCTTGATCTTGAACTTCCCAGCCTCAGGAATGATGCAAAATAAATTTGTTTGAACCACCCAGTCTATGGGATTTTTGTCATAACAACCTGAATGAACATAAAGAGACAGAATAAAGTGGACTTTAATTCTGTCTTTTATCTGAAATCATGCCACGTTTTGAAATGCCTTCTTCCTGGTTATAGTTGTAACTGCTTTTTTGGGGGGGGGGGGCTCTTATTAAGAAACTTATGAGTTTTGTATTACATGTATTTCTCCTTCATAACATAATTAGACCTCTCACTATGTAACACCAGCTTCTCATTCTAGTACATGTAATTTTTTCCCACCAGAAAATAAAGCTACTAAATCTCTTTGCTTTCTTTTCTTAGCTTTTTTAACAATACTGGGATTTGCACGCAGGGATTTGTGTTTTCTAAGCTAACACTCCACGGCACAAGAGCACTTGTTGAATCCCTTTGGAAGATGAAGTTTTCTTCTAGTTCCCAGGGAGAGGGAAGCCTCACAAGCAGACTGTCAGAAGCCAGGCGTTGGGTGAGCAGTATAGGAAGAGTGGGGATTTTTTTTTTAATGAGTATGATTACTTGGTTGATTGGCTGGTTTTTGTTTTTGTTTACCATATGCTCTGTATTTCTGGGTTTTGCCAGGAGTATAATGAGTTCCTTTGGTCTTCACATGTGAGTATCTTTTCAGCTCCAAACATCTTCCTTGGTGTTGTAGAGATTTCTTCTCAGCATATGCTGGTCAATGGAACCATTTTAACCACATGGGGGCAGCTGCAGCAGTTCTGAGTAGAGTTGTGGAATCCCGCCAAGCCAGAACCAAGTTCAACAAGCTCTGTGATCTCCACTGTTGCTTACCCTTCTGAATTGTGGTTCCTCGTGAATGGAAAGGTAATAATGCCTTGCAAGGATTAAATATCATGTTTACAGAGTGACTCACACAGTGACTGGTCTCTAAGAACTATCAGGTTCCAAAAGACCTAAAGTTTTACTTTTTTTAAGACAAAGTCAGAAAAACATGAGCAAAAAAGTAATTCTCCTGTGACTCTACTCATGTGTTGTTCTCAATTTCTATTTGATGCATAATTTAGCATGCTTGGGTGTATTGTATGCTTAACTTTTCCCTTTGCTGGGATTCCCACCCCCCTTCACCCCCATGTACTTTTACTTTTACTGTGGCCAGGGCAACATCAACCACAAGAACTGGATTTCAGGGACTGGATGGGGGAAAAAAATCACACTGTAGATACTTCGTTTGGATGATATTGGTGTTTATTACAAAAGACCCAGGAAACTCCATTTCCTCAGAACATTCCAAAGGAAGTCAAGCCAGAGGAGCCTACCAGTGAATGCTTCCCCAGCCAACATCACCTTACTGAAATTCCAGCAGTTTCCTGACATGGTTCCCAAATTGTCTTTAGGGAAACCATGTTACTGGATCTAACCTCCAGGTTAGATATGAGTGCCATCTTGATCTATCACCCACGTATGCAGAGCCACATGTATGCACTGAGACTCTAGCCACCTATGCTATTGGACATGAGAGGCTTGATCAGAGACCCTATCACCAGGGAACAGGGCTCTTGGGACCAGCAAGGTTGACACTGTGGCAAGTAGGAGGAAGGCAGTATAATGAGAAACACGACCAGAGACACATAGAAATGCCAGGGAAAGCCCCTAGGAATAAGGACAAGGGATCAGAAGACCTGTATGGAGATGAATGTGGAATAACATCAATGATTGGCCTCCACAGTATTCCCAGAACACTCAGACGTACTAAGTCCTTTCACCCCTGTCATTTTGTACCATTTGACTTGCCAGCTTCATGCAGCTGACCTTCACCAGCTCCAGGAACAATCACTTCCCTTTCCAATGTTAGAATCAGAGAAGACAAGGACTTCTTTTTTTCCAGAAGTGCTCTGCTCCCCTAAATGCACATGAATGCACTGCTTAGGTTGAAGTGTGCAGACCCTACCCCCCCAGGCCCACTCTCCAGAGCCCAGGCCCAGCACTGAGCTGGTTCTCCAGGTTAGGCACAAGGGAGTGGCTGGGGTGCAGGCTGTCCTCGAGGGAAAGCTGACACCTACGTTTGTGTTTGTGTTGGCATTCCATCAAGTGTGCACATCCTATAAGCTGCTTGCTATTATCTGAAACCTGCGGGATACTAGGCTTGGTGCTAGACAGGAGTACAGCAATGAGGCCTGCACCCAGGAGTCATCAGCGAGACTGAGCCCTTCAAGACATCCTGAAATAACTCCCAGGCACCCTTGCTTGCTGCCTACACCCTTAAAGCCCCTCCTGTTGAGCCTAATCTCATCTACTCTTGTCTTCTTGCCTCAGCTGAGCTCATCTTACAAGGTCAGTGTGGGTCACAGTCCTACACATAAACACTGTCCACTAGTTGCCTCTCCATTCCAGAACCCTCCACAGGGCAGAAATGAGCACCTGCTATATGACAGGCCTGTGCTAAATGAAAATGAAAATGCTGACATAGCCACCTGGAAATCAAGAGAAAGGCTAGAAGTGGAAAACCCGGTGCTGGTAGCTTATTCCTGTACCAGTAGCTATTTAGGAGACTGAGATATGAAGATTGCAGTTCAAAGCTAGCCCAAGCAGGAAACTCTATGAGGTTCTTATTTCCAATAAGCTACTCAGGAAAAGCCAGAAGTTATTCTGTAGCTCAAGTGGTAGAGGGCTAGTCTTAAGAAAAAATAAGCTCAGGTACAGTGCCCAAGCCCCAGAACCAGCACCAAAAGAAAAAAAGGAAGGAAGGAGAATAAAGAAAAAGAAGAAAATGGCCAGGCATGGTGGCTCACACCTGTAATCCCAGCTACTCAGGAGGCTGAGATCTGAGGATCAAGGTTCAGAGCCAGCCCAGGCACAAAAAAACCTGAGACTCATCTCTAACCTCTAGAAAATGGGAAGTGGGGCTTGGCTCAAGGGTAGGGTGGTAGCCTTGAGCTGAAGAGCTCAGGGACAGGGCCCAGGCCAAGTTCAAGCCCCAAGACCCACAAAGAAAAAAAAAAGTGGAGACAAGAATGTAAGCTGAATAATATTTTACAGTGTAACAAGGACAACTGTGGAGGGATGTGTTAAGTAAAATGAAAAATAAAAGATTTACTCAGGAACCTAAAAGATTCTTCAGCAAAGGAAACGAAACCAGGCATTTCTTAGTGCATGTAAGTTATTTCAGTATAGAAGCGTATGACTTCAGTCTTTCCTCTCCCGGTTAGACCTCTGGATTCAGTAGGATTGTTTGCTGTGAGAACAACTTCTCAGAAGACTTAATTTGGGGTTTGAATGGTTGTAAATGATGTAAGTTTTTTTTGACTAAACATGGAGAAAAATGTGTTACACATAGAAAAGTTCTTACAAGCTTTGACTGGATGGTTTTTTTATATACTTCCAGTATTTGAATGGACTAGCCTAGAGGAAGTCATAGTTTCAGTATTGGTCATTTGATATCCGAGGTGGGAGGTCCCTCAGGACGAAGAGCGACGGTGAGGGTCTGATGACGGCAGGGACAGTGAATACGTGGGGGGCGGAGCCCACAAGGACGTCAGGGGCGGGGTTAGTGAGGACGTTGAGCGGAACGTGGAGGTGGGGGAAGGGTGGCAGGGGTCTGATGACGCCAGGGGCAGTGAATACGTGGGGGGCGGAGTTAGTGAGGACGTTGAGCGGACCGCGGAGGTGGGGGAAGGGTGGCGGGGGTCAGATGACGTCAGGGGCAGTGAATGGGGGGGCGGAGTTAGTGAGGACGTTGAGCGGAACGCGGAGGTGGGGGAAGGGTGGAGAGCGGGGTTACGCGGGGCAGGAGAGGGCCCGTAGGGGAGTCACTCACCAAGGGCGGACAGGAAGCACTGTAGCGGAATGTGCGGCCGGCCACAGAAAAGGCGGAGGTCCGGGAGTGGAGTTTCCTTTCTCGGCTGGAGGTGGGGGGAGCAGAAGGCGGATTGACCCTCAGAGGAACGGAGGGGATCCAGCGACTCCTGACCCTCTCCCCAGCCGGGTTTCGGCACCAAACGTGACCTTTGCGGAAAGGAAGCGCCACACAGTTCAAGAGAAGAGGGAGAGAGCGAGGAGAGAGAGAGGGGGGAAGACCTCCAGCCGCACAAGATGGAGTCAGGCGGAAGAAGAGAGCATCTGGCCGGAAGCGAGAGATTATATAAGGGGAGGGGCGGTCACAGCGGAAGCGGATGTGACCTCAGAGGAGGGGGAACTACTCGCTACTGAGGGACCGTCCACTGCCTCCAGTTGCCAAGGTTACAGTGGGGGGGGCGGGGCGGGGATTTCCAGGGTGCGCGGGAGAGAGCGGAGGGAAGGAGTCGTTTATGCGTGGAGCAGGAATTAGAGCCTTTGAGTGAATCGCACCTCTACATTCAATGCTGACTGGTCAGCGTAACACATGGTTACCATATGCAGAAAGAAGCATTAGCATCTGTAAAGCTAGTTTAAAAAAAATCGTATCCTGTAAGCACTTTCTGTACATTGTGCCAACAGGGAGGACAATATATCTGCAAAAAAAGAAAAACTTCTTTTCTCTTTAATTTTTTTTCTGTGAAATTATTTACCAACATTCTCCTGCTCCTTGTTCTTACAACCTTTATTCACATCAGGACTCGGCCAAGCTGTTTGCCTGATATGATATCTGAATGCTAACCAGCGATAAAGATTAAAAAGTCTGTTGGCACATCACACCTTAAAAGTATTTGTATTGCTTTGTAATTTAATTTCTAAATATACCACATACATTTATAACTTCATTAAATGCTCTAATAAAAAAAATAGCAAAATTTTAAAAAGCAAAGAAATGTCACCAAGAAGGTGACATGTGAGCTGGGTATAGAAGGTTGTGGGAGTTACCAAGAGACAAGGGAAACATTGCATGAACAATTTATGGAGGAGCCAAAGAGCACAGAAAGGTCTAGAGAGGAAGGTGTTTTCTAATGTGTGGGAGGGACTCCTCTCTGCCACCAGGAAATGTGCTTAACAAACTGTGGTGGGGTAGAGCTTCATGCAGAAGACCATGCTTTATCTCCTCCTTGGTCCTGTGATCAAGTTTTTTCCGAAAGTACTCATTAGACAAACACAACTATGTGCAAGATACACCCTCACTCCATCAATACACCACGAATACACCCTCTCTGGAAAATATTAACACTGCCTTTATTGTGCTGCGGTATGTTTTGCTTGTTTTCAGTTTCATCTCTCAGCGGACCCCAATGAAGCTGCGATGCCTCTACCTGAGCAACAGGCCCATAGCCCTTTGCACCTACAAGTCACAACCTCAAGTAAACAATCACATGTTACAGTGATGACAAAGAACAGAGCTCAGAAGCTTCCTTCAAGCTTCTCCCAGCTTCTCCTGAATCTTTGGAGCTGTGTATTAGGACTAGGTGACTTGACCCTGATGAAGGACAAGCAGGCTGGGGGCTTGACTGACAACCTGCCTAGCCAGAACCAGGCACTGAATTCAAACCTAGAACCAGGAAACAAAAAAAATATGAGCAGACAAGACTACTTCTCCAGCCAGTTGTTGTCCAAACGGTGTCCATCAGGTTCTTCCAGGTAATACTTGGACAGTTGCACCACCCCAACCCTCTCATGAACTCTTCCCAGAGCAAGACCATACTGAATGGGGATGGAGCTGTCGTCAGCAGAGGGAGCTAGAGAAGCAGTGATGTACCACTGAAGGGAGGGGGGGGGGTCAGATTCCTCCTGTCCTGACCAGGCTCCAGGCCCTGGCACAACACTGCAAGCCCAGTGTTTTGACTTTTAAGGGAGACAAATAAGAAAAGGGTCTCTCTAGCCAGCAGGCCTTCTCTTCCACTTCAGTCACACCTGCCTTCTTCTACTGACACAGCCCACCACTTGTTTCTGGATGCCTAGATCCACAACATTTCCTTCTGGAAGCTTCCCCAACAGTACCTACTACCCGCACATCCCCCTCAGCCTCCAGGTTCTAAGAGTAAACAGGATGGTGTCTGTGGTCAGTGGACTAGAGCCCTTCTTCCATGCTTGGCCTCAACCAGCAACGCCTGGTATTGTTTTTGTTATTGTTTGATTAAAAGTATAACTATATATGGGGACAAATCGAGCTGTATATTCTCATTAGCTACAGTCCATGTGGCTGTTATTCTCTGTTTCCAGCTGGGGTTCTGGTGACTGCTCTGCACATAGTGTGCTCAGTTTCCTATGAGCCTGTGTCAGCTCTGTGTTGCTAGTGCTGCTGTTGCTTTAACAAACAGTAACTGAGATTTCAAAGAAAATTTTCCAACAGTCATGTGCTGGTGGCTCACACCTGTAATCCTAGCTACTCAGGAGGCTGAGATCTGAGCATCATGGATCAAAGCCAGCCCTGGCACAAAAGTCCCTACGTTTTTATCTCTAATTAACCACCAATTAACCTGAAATAACCTGTGGCTTAAAGTGGTAGAGCACTAGCCTTGAGCTGAAGACTTCCAGGATAGTGCCCAGGCCCGAGTTTAAGCCCCACAACCAATCAAAAAAACAAAATTAAAGCCAGGCACAGGTGGCTCATGCCTATAATGTTAGCCACTCAGGAGGCTGAAATCTGAGGAACAAGGTTCAAAGTCAACCTCAGGCAGGAAAGTCCATGATCTTATCTCCAATTAACTACCAGAAAACCAGAAATGGTGTTCTGGCTCAAAATAAAACACTAGCCTTTAGTGAAACGGTCAGAGATAGTACCTGGGCCCTGAATCCTACCTCCATGCCGATTTGGGGGGGGGGGGGACTTGAGCTTGGACTGGGAGTTGTGTCTGAGCCCTTCAGCTAAAGGCTACCTCCCTACCCTTGAGCCAAGCCCCACTTCTCGTTTTCTGGAGGTTAGATGGAGGTAAGAGACTCAGGTTCTTTTGTGCCCAGGCTGGCTTTGAACCTTGATCCTCAGATCTCAGACTGCTGAGTAGCTAGAATTACAGGCGTGAGCTACCGTGCCCAGCTTTCCATGCCCAATTTTTTAAAAATTCAAATAACATAACTTTCTCCATCCTATCTTCTAGTCCTACTCTCCAGAGTCAATTACTTCTACCACTTTTACCTGCTACTTCTGGTATCAGGATTGAGCTTGGTCACTTGATCCTGAGGCTCACAAGAGCAATGGGCAGCTCCTCTGTGGGCCACCATGTGTAACTTTCTCCCTATAGGGAGGTGACAGTTGCCTAGTTTCCAGCTGTCCATACCCTTGAGATTTGAAGAATCTGGTAATGGAAAGGTTTCTCTGTTCTCTTTCAACTAACTCTTAATGCTACTCTTAATGTTGTAATAAACATTTACAACATTAATTATTGTTTATTTTTACTATGCTATTGTGATAATTATTATAATAATCACTTAGTATAGTACTGTGCTAAGTATTGTCATTATGTTATTTCCTTTCATTCTTACAGTAGCTCTGACAGATATTTTCACCTCCATTCAAAGATGACTGACTTTGGGGGCACTCTAAATAAAACCTCAATGGGAAGCCTGATATATAAGAAACAATAGGGCTATTAAGCCATGCATGGTGATTCATACTTATAATCTAAGCACTTGGAAGGCTGAGGCAGGAGAATTGAGAGTTCAAGACCAGCCTGCTACATAGAAAGACCTATTTCAAAAAGCAAAGAGCTAGGATATATAGCTCAGAGGCAGAGTGCTTTTCCAGCTGCACCGGGCTCTGGGTTCTAGCTCCTGTACTGCAGGAGGAGGACGACGAAAAAGACCAGAGCCAGGTGCTAGTAGCTCACAGTTAGAATCCTAGCTACTCAGGAAGCTGAGATCTGAGAATAACCATTAGAAATACCAAGACTCTTACTCCATTTATTATCCAGCAAAAAGTCAGAAGTGGAGGAGTGGCTCAAATGGTAGAGCACCAGGTTTGAGAGACAACCAATCAAGAGCTTGAGGCTCTGAGTTCAAGCCCCCCCCACACACACACACACAAACAGTCCATATACAGACCTATTTATTCAGTAAAATTATTATTTTTACAATGAAAAAACAAAGTTGGAAAATCCCAACACTAAGAAACTAAGGAAAGATCAGATGAGTCGTGGTGTGACCATACCTTACAATAATACATTCTTATGAAAAAGATGCATTTAAATTTGTTCCTACTAGTTGACTTCAGGTGATTTTCATAATTTATCGTTCAATGAAAACAAAAATACCAAATGCCAGGAAGTAGACATCATGGCCTTATTTTATAATAATACAATCATGCTCATAAAATACCTCTTAGAGAGAGTAACAATGTTTGACAAGAAATGCACTTACTATCTTACGTATGTAACTGTAACTCCTCTGTAAATCACCCTGACAATAAAATTTAAAAAATAAAATTATCTCTTAGGTACAACTAACTATATTTCTATGTAGTGACACAATCACAAAGGAATAATGCATCTAGTTTATTGCAATAGGTTATTTGGGCATGAGAAGAAAAAAATGGTTATTTCAGTGAATTTGTCAACCTTGCAATATGCCCTAGCTTTCCGAGTTTCTTCCCATTTCCAGAGAATGAAATTCAAAGCCATTTGTGTCATTTATTACTGAGATCCAAAAGGGTAATGAAACTGTCTCCAAACTAAAAAGCCAAGTCTTTAGCTCCTAAACAGGACCTTAAGGTAAACTGCAGTTGTCCCAAATCTAGCATGCTATCTCCCTAGATGTTTACACCTCAAAAGGGATGAAGACCCAAAACACAGAGGAAACTCTAAGAAAAAGATTTCCTTCTCCCTTTCCCCCCACCAAGTCTATGAGGTTGCTAAGATACACTTTATTACATTCCAAAGAATTAGTGTTGGGATTCAGCCCATGGTATTTCTAAAAGAGGACATTTCAGGAAGACAACTGTTACTAGTAGTGGCTCACATCTGCAATGCTACCTATTCAAGAGGCTGAAATTTGAGGATCATAGTTCAAAGCCAGCCTAGACAAACAAATCTGTGAAACTCTTATCTCTAGCCACTAAAAAGATGAAAGTGGAGCTGTAGCTCAAGTGGTAGAGCTCTAGCCTTGAGCTGAAGAGCTCAGGGACAGGGTCCAGGCCCTGAGTTCAAGCTCCACGACTGGAAAAAAAAAAAGGCACCCTCCAGCCTACAAAATAAATAAATAAGTGCCTTAAGGATTCTATCCCCAGTACAAACAAAAGAGGTAGTTTGTTTTCTTCATTAAATCTATATTCCTAGGGTCCCCTCCACTGCTACTGAGAAGCCAAAGAACCCCCTGTTTATTTTGAGGTGGATAGTCCTCCTTCTCCTCTCCAACCTTCTTGCCCCTCCACCATAGCCCCTGAGTAACCCATCCGTTCTCCCAGCCATGGAGGTCTTGAGAAGGGAGAGGAGAGGGGCTGGATCCAGTTCTGATTGTCTTTGCAAACCTCCTTTGCTCCCCTGACTTGTTTATGGTGGATGCGTTTTAGATGAAGTTAACAAACATCTGGGATCTCAGATTCCCCACTCTGACATTCCCTGAGGGCCCAAGTCCCATTCCCCTCTTCATAGGAAAAGCTTCCTGGCCTCCACCTACCGCCCCCCCCCCCAGACCTGTGGCCCCCAATCCCAGCACTAGCCACTGTTGCCCTCTCCCCAGGAACTCTAGATAACCAACCCAATCTCTTCCTGATCCCACATCCTGCTCTATCCACAAGAGGGAGCTCGCTCTGCGCCTCAAATAGTTGGGCCCTGGGTAATGTGGGGATGTGAGATGTGATGTTCCCCTAAAAAGCTGAAAGGGGCCAAGGCTCTGCAGAGGAGGTGCCCAGCCCTGACCCTCTTGCTGTCCAACCACTGTTGAAGGGGAAGCAGCTAGAGAAGGAAGGGGCCCCCAGAAGGCACAGCTCTCAGCTTTTTGCCAATCCTCACCCAATGCGGGAAAAGAGAACTTAACTGCTCACAGTTGGGTTTGCAAGAGGTGGAGAGGTGAATAAAAGTAAGGATCTTTTTCTCTCAAGCCTAAGGAGGAACTTTCCCAGCTTGAACAATGCCTGGAGGGTATGGATGTGGAGCAAATGCTCTGTCACCCAGGGATGCAGACATACATCACCGCTTTCCCCACACCTTCTGTCTGAATATACTGAGACAGAAAACTGGCAGTAATTCAGGTAATTAGTCATTTTCTCAGACAGGGGTTGGCTCCAGTGGGATAATCCCATGATTCATTCTGCTAAAGCTATAGGGACAGGCTGGGTCAAGACTGACAGAAAAGCTTGAAGCTACATTTGACCAGAACCAGGACACTTCCCACCCCACCCCCCAACTCCAATCAGGTTTATAATTCACGTTTGTGAAGCTGCTAGTACCTCAGACCACCATCCCAAGAAAAGGACCCCTTCCTTGATCTAGGACCTGGGCAGTTGCATCATCTGGGGTCTCAAACATCTTCTGTTTTCACTTTATTATTCACTCACACCATAAGAAAGTATTGACCCTGTCCCAGGACCCATCTGACTCTTCCCCTTTCACCACACCCAAAGCAAATCACATATTCTGGGGATCTAATAGGACTATTTCTGACCACTTCTATTGACACCAAACCCCACCAACCACCTATTCCAGATATTATTTCCTTCTCCAAGCCCTCTCTACTAAATACTTAAGTGTTTACTTAAGATGGCTTTGGGGCAAGAGTTTGGCCTAGTGGTAGAGTGCTTGCCTAGCATGCACAAAGACCTGTCTGGGTTTGATTCCTCACTCCCACATACATAGAAAAAGTAGGATGTGGTGCTGTGGCTCAAGTGGTAGAACACTAGCCTTGGGGAAAAAGCCCAAAGACAGTGTTCAGGCCCTGAGATCAAGGCCCAGGACTGGCAAAAAAAAAAAAAAAAAAAAAAAAAGGTGGCTCTGCCAAGAGAAGGCATCTTCAAAGTGTATTTAAAAAGTCCTAGTAAAGGCCGGGAGTTTGGCCTAGTGGTTAAAGTGCTTGACTAGCATGCATGAAGACCGGGTTCGATTCCTCGGTACCACATACATAGAAAAAAGCCAGAAGTGGTGCTGAGGCTCAAGTGGTAGAGCTCTAGCCTTGAGAAAGTCCAAGGACAGTGCTCAGGCCCTGAGCTCAAGCCCAGGACTGGCAAAAAAATAAATAAATAAATAAAAAATAAAAAAAAAAAGAGTCCTAGTAAAGGAATGGGAGTTTGGCCTAGTGGTAGAGTGCTTGCCTACGATGCACAAAGACCCAGGGTTGATTCCTCAGTACATAGAAAACACCAGAAGTGGGGTTGTGGCTCAAGTGATAGAGCTCTAGCCTTGAGAAAGCCCAAGGACAGTGCTCAGGCCCTGAGTTCAAGACCCAGGACTGGTAGGAAAAAAATATATATATTCCTGGTAAGCTAGAAAAGTTCTTATCAGGGTGAGTCAATGAGCCTTGCCCAGACGCTGTATGACTACGGCATAGACTTTCTAGTTGCTGGTACAGCACCAGGTTAAGAAAGAAACAAATAATTGAGAAGCTAGACACTGGTGACTGGTGTCACACTCCCGTAATCCTTGCCACTCAGATCTGACTTTCTGGGCAGAAAAGTTTTACCTCAAAAAAAAAAAAAAAAAGCCAGAAATCGGGTTGTGGACCAAACACATAAAAGCTCTGAATTTGCATCCCGGTACTAGCACACAAACACACATACAGAAAGACTTAATAAATCACACGTGAATAGATTTGAACCAAAAAAAATTTTATTTTACAATTACCCACCACTGGATTGGCCTGGGGTAGGCCCCCTGGAGGCATCTTCCATTTCCCAGTTTACTTGAGGGCCTCATTGTAGATCATGGCCAAAGCCCCCAAGAAGGTGACATATTCCTGAAAATTCACTTCCTGGTCCTTGTTCCGGTCCAGGTCATCCATCAGCCTTACAATCTCGGCATCCTGCAGCTTCTAATGTGTTAGAATAGGAAGTCCAGATTCAATGCTGACAAACACCCTAGATTCGCTCCTCTTCCCCCTTCCACACAGCCCTCTCTCATGCAAGTGACTCTGCACTTCACCAAGAATGGGCATCCATTTTGGGTTCAACATGGTTTTACTAGCCCCTGCTCCTCACTCAGAGATAAAATGAGACACTAGCTGGGCATTGGTGACTCACACCTGTATCCTAGCTACTTGAGAGGCTGAGATCTGAGGATTGTAGTTCAAAGCCAGCCTTTGCACAAAAGTCTGTGGGACTCCTATCTCCAGTTAGCCACCAGAAAACTGGAAGTGAAGCTGTGGCTCAAAGTATTAGAGCCCTAGCCTTGAGCTGAAAAGCTCAGGGACAGTGCCCAGGCCCAGAGTTCAAGCCCCATGACAAAGAAAGCAAGGAAGAAGGGGAGGGAGGGAGGAAGGGAGGAAAGGAAGTAAAGAAAAAGAAAGGAAAAGAAAGGAAAGGGAAGGAAAAACAGAAACACAGGCTGAAAGCATCTCTATCCCCTCAAGGGAATGAGTGTTCATCAGAGGCGGGTGGAATGTGGGGATGGACAGAAGGTGGGAAGAGGGGGAGAGGAAGCTACTCACAGGGCCGATGGCAAGCTCATTCTGGATCAGCTGCTTCAGTTCCTTCTTGCTCAGGGAGTGCTTGTCACCCTCCTTTGAAGAGTACTTGTGGAAGACCGCCACAAGGAGACCAATGGCCTGATCCAGGGAGCGTGCCATGACTGAGGGCTGGGCTACAGGCTGGTGACAGAGGGCCTGGTCATGGTGGGGGCAGCAAAGACATCTTGCTACACACACACACACACACACACACACACACACACCCCAAAACTCAGTCCTCACCACACTTCTACTCCCCTCGAAGCCCCAGGCCACCCACGGGTGACCAGTGACCTGTGACAGTCCAGGAGGGGGAGAGGCACACAGGGAGCCAGGAGAGCAGTGCCTGAGGGGACCAGAGATAAAACTTGCAAGTGGTTCCAAAGTTCTCAAAGGCAATCTGAGCTGGTAGTGGGGCAGACTGGAGGCTCTTCTCCAGGGAGAGGGGGGGAAGAAATGGGGAGTATGACTGGGCAGAGAAGGAGACAGCTGTGCAGAAAGCCAGGAACACACCCAGGACACACCTACCTGCACCCCAGGAAAGCACAATTGGGGAACCACTTACAGGGATGCCTTAGCCCGAGGCTCACCTGGCACAGCCTTGCCACTCCTGAATCTCCTGAGAGGAAGCAGACTGGGCCCCCAGGCTGCTGGATCTGGATGCGGACCACCGGGGACCCAGACCCCACTACCCCACCCCACCCCTACCCCCTAGTGCACAGTCCCAGAAAGCCCCGAGCTGCCCTGCAAGAACTCACCGCACGGAAAGCAGCCGGGAGGGAAGGCAGAGGTCCGGGCGATGGCGTGTGGCGCAGTCCGGCTGGCCTTATAGCGGCCGGCGTCCGGGAGGCCGGCTCCGGAGCGCCCCCTCCCGCCCCGGTCCCGCCCCGAGCCCCACCCTGCGCCCGGCCCGCACAGCACACACACCCCGCGGGGTGCCCCCCTTAACTTCCCGCGCCTCCCGGAACTGTTCCGGGTCCGGACCAGGATGGCAGAGCCCAAGAGAGTGTGAAGGGCCAAGTGGAAACCAGTGCCGAGGGGTCCCCTAATTTCCGTGGTTCTGGTTACACCGGAGGTGGGGGGCCCCTGCCTCGCCTGCCAAAGCATCCGTGTGGGGTGTAGGGGAGCTCACAGAGCTGCGGGTGTCCTGCAGAGGCTTACCGGGGTCCCCTGCAGAGGAGAGGGAGGAGGGCTGTCTACGGACTGGGAGGATCTAGAATACCCATCCCCCACCAACAATAAATGCCTCACAACATCAACCAGCACTCACTCCTACCACTGCCTGGAAATCTGCCCTGGGCCTCTTGTGCGTACACAAGCCAGAGCCAAGCCCTGCAAGCATCATGAACTATTCACCTGCAGTGAAAAGGTCCCTCCCCTGTCCCCAAATCCTGGGAGAAGAGGAGAAAGCCCCAGGATGAGGGCAAGAGGAGGGTGTTGAGAGGGAATGGAGGAGGAGAGGGGGTTCGGAAGCTGAGATCTGATTTCTGCTATTTATCAGTGCTACCACAGTGGCCTAGTAGGAGCAAGTTAGTCATAGGTCAGACCCAGTCACCCAACAAGGCCCGAGAGCCACACCCCGGAGCTCCTGCCCCCTCACTCCCAGGCACTTTCCCTACCAGCTTTCTCTGCAGCCTGGTGAGAGGAGTGCAGAAGACAGAGCAACTTCCTCATTTTTCCCCCCTAGACTGAAAAACTAAACTAAAAGACAAGTTC
The DNA here is from genome assembly GCF_031878675.1 of Megascapheus bottae. Lineage (NCBI taxonomy): Eukaryota > Metazoa > Chordata > Mammalia > Rodentia > Geomyidae > Megascapheus > Megascapheus bottae. The sequence continues at coordinate 39,891,849 of NC_143518.1, read as the reverse complement.
AATGAGTCCCACCCTGTGGGGCCACAAGTAGGGCAGAATCTGGGGGACCAAGAATCTCTACCTGCTCCCCCCCTCCACCTGAGACCTAAGAGAAATAAGACACCTTCAAAGTCAGTCCCTCCCTCAGCATTTGGAATGTGGGGGGAGGAATTCTTTATTTTCTCTGCTGGAAGGGCTCATATGGTAAGAACAGGAGAATAGGGACAGGTTGGGGAGGAGGGGCTATAAGAAGAGCTGCCAAGGGCTAAGGGCTACTGGGGATGGTGGAGGGGCTCCTTGTCATTTGTTGTCCTCCAGGAAGAAGTCGTTGTAGGCCATGCACAGCGTGGTCAGGAACACCGAGTACTCCTTGAAGTCAATCTCCTGGTCGCTGTTTTTATCCAGACTCTTCATCAGCTCATCAATGCTGCTCTCCTTCATCTTCTGCAAGGCCAGGGTGGCGGGGATTGGGGTGGGGGGAGATGGCTGAACAGCCCTCCTGGCCCTATTCCACCATCACAAGGCAGTCTCAAGGGCTCACAGCCCTGGGAGTAGCCTGACGCTCAGCTCACACCAAACATGGCATCACATTTAGTCCATGTATAACTCCCCGACATTGTCACTCCTGACCACCATCCAAGAACCAGCTTCTATAGCAGCCCATAGAATATGGTCTCCCCCCGTCCCAGATTCCTTGCCCTCCTCCTTCCAAGGAAACCCTGACTCATCCTCCAGCAAATAGGCCTAGAGACATCCACTCCCTTCCTCTATTCCTGGCCATCTGCTTCAGCCATCCTGCCCTGCACTTAGATTAGAGCTTCCTAACAGTGGGTGGGTGGACTAGTGGGGTTCTTCCCAGGGATCTGACAGACTTTGGGGGGGGATGTTGTATGGGACAAAGGTCACCTACCTCCCCAAGACTCAGTTCCTTCTGGATCAGTTCTTTTAGTTCCTTCCTGCTGAGGGTCAGTTTGCTGCCCTCTTTCCCAGAATATTTGTGGAAGGTGGTCACCATGGTGGTCAGGGCCTTCTCAAGAGGAGTTTCCATCACCGTGTGAGGCTCTGGAGAAGGAGAGGAGACAGGCGTGGTCCTCTGCTTCTCCCCCCCACCCAACTCCACTGTCACTAGCTCAGGACCCTTCCCCCACCAAGACGCCTCAGTTGAAGAACTAGGGACCAATACCCATCATAAGATGAAAATCCACTAACTAGAGAATGCATGTATAGATTATAATGAAAGCCAAAGCATACAGCTCAGAAGATAAGGGGTCACAGTCTCCCTGCCCCACATAGCTGGGACGCTGGCTTCCAGAAGCATTTCCTATCTTCATCACCCTCCTTTCCCCCACTGCCCCAATCACCTGATGTTGAGAAGTGTCTCATAAAAGTGGAGGACAGGGCAAAGAAAAAGTCCAGGCATTGGAGGGTGCTGGGGTTTGAACTAGGAGATAATACCTCAGCATAAAGCAGGAAAGAGGTGATTGAAATTTCCCATCTAACCACCAGTCTCAGGCCAAGACTGCACTGAACACTGCACTGACAGCAGGAGTCAGGAGGGAGGTGACAAGGACGTCACCATCACCGGGATCCCTCTGAGACCTGGCTCCAGAGGTTGGATCAGAATGAGGGGCTCTATTCCAGCAGCAGAGCCACCCCAGCAAGTGAAGAGTGAGCTGGAGATCATGAGCCTCCAGTTTTGAAACCACTTCCCCTTAGGGAGGAAGGAGGCAATACCCACAGAACTCGAGCATGACAGGTGAAAACTGTAGCGTCTTGAGCCAGGAGAAAGAGGCTGCTGGCTTTGACTTCCTGCCCAGAAGCCACTCTGCAGGTCTTGAACTGCATCCATCACTCAAGTCACACACTCCAAATCCTCAGCTTCTCCCACCTCAAGGAGGTTCACAGAGACCCCAATTCCATCTGAGGGCCTCTAGGTACCTGCAGGGACTTCCTGGCTGCCCTGGCTCCTCCTCTACTTCTTCCAAGGCAGGTCTTGCTATATAGCCGAGGTTCGTCTGAAACTGTCTATGTAGCCAGGGTTTGGGATCACAAGTAGGAGCCCTTATGCCTGGCTCTCCAGGAAATTCTTACAGCCTTGATTCTGAATCCTGCACCCCTTCCTTCTGAGCACATGCCACAAGTACTGGGCCAGGGTCCCCTTTTAGAGGTCACTCCAACTCCTCACCCAGTACGGCTCACTGGAGATGGACAGGAGATGGAAAGAAAGACTCACCAAGAAGGAAGCAAGCTCAAGGAACCCAAGCCACAGCAGCAACAGCAGCCTTTCTCCCACTGCTCTCTGCCTTTATTCCCTTGGTCTTGGTGCCCAGGAGAGCAGGGAGAAACAGGGCCAATAAGAAGGGGTCAGGGATGTAAAGATGCTTAGCAGAGTCTCTGGAGACAGGACTGAGGGAACCCCGCTGCTAATGTTGTCTTCCTTGAGGGGCACACAGGACTCATCAGACACATAAAACTTCAATTTTCCAAACAAAGAATCAGAACTCCACAACTAATAGGCAGAGGCTGACAAAAAGGAGAGTCAGGATAATGGGGGTGGGGAGCAGGGGGAGGCAGGAAGGTCAAACACAGGATTTCTCCTTGTGTCCTAGGCCACTCTCTATACTGAGATGCTCCCATCCATCCTCTCACCCACTCTTAGAGCAGAGAAGGACATGCCTCAAGATGGGATTCATGGCAGGCGGGGGGAGATTTCCTGTCAAAGGCATGGTCAAGGCCACTAGGGAGTATGAAATCAAAGGTTTTTTTTTAAAGCTTTTAAATAAATGATTATTCCTAAACTTCACTGATAGTAGGAAAGAATTGTCAGAGATTCTTGGATTGGAGGACTGAGAATCCGGAGTCGAGGAGAGATGGAGAAAAAGGCCTAGTCTTGGATGAGAGTTTGAAAAAAGAAAAAAAGAAAGAAAGAAAAAAAGAGAAAGAAAGAGGGCAAGTTACTAGCTCAGTGACAGAGTAAAGTTGGGTTTTTTTTATTTTTTATTTTTTTAATTTTTTGCCAGTCCTGAGCTTGAGCTCAAAGCCTGAGCACTGTCCTTGGACTTTCTCAAAGCTAGAGTCCTTGGACTTTCTCAAGGCTACATTTCTAGCTGCTTGAGCCTCAGCACAGTTTCCAGCTTTTTTCTAAGTATGTGGTACTGAGGAATCAAACCTGGGTCTTCATGCATGCTAGGCAAGCACTCTACCACTAAGCCAAACTCCTGGCCCTAAACAGGGTAAAGTTTGAGGAGAAGTTGCCTACATCCTGGGGAGACTAAGTGAGGCTCTACCACTAAGGATGAGAACAGAACTGGATTGGAGGCTTAGTACCCATCAGTGCTGCAATCCCACCCCAGCCTCTGCCATCTTGTGTCTTCCTCACTGCCCTCTATGGTACTCACACCCCCAGCTGCAAGGCTCAGGAGGCAGTTGGGACTGGTTGCTAAGCAACAAGTTTCCGATGTAGAGAGTGATGCAGGCCCAGGCTCAGGGGAACACACTAATGTGGAAGATGGAAGACAGGCAGACTGGCTAGAAGAGAGAAAGTGGGAAGGAGATAAACTTTTCCTGGACCAAAGTCTCTGTAGTCACACTCCAAAGGAACATGTGAGTCACCCACCCTGTTTCTCTGAAGCTGGAGAGAAAAACACAGTGATGACAAAGGAAGTGTAGGAGATCACTGCAACAAGACCCTCTAGCCTGTGGCAAGATCTCTTTGCACCCCTTCCCTGTATTATCCAGGTATAGCAGTGAAGTCTAACCCCAATCCCACGTGCTGTATCACAGGACCATTGACCTTTATTCTACCTGGAAGGGAAGAGGCATCACACCTCATAGTTTTGGACAGAGTAATTCATTTGTCCAAAGTCATCTCTCTAAAACAATGGGCAACTCCCATCCTCTCCCTCACTCCCACCCAGACACTGCTCCCATTCAGTACTTCTGAGATCTCTTCTCCTCCTCTGAACAATCAAGGTTCTTAACAGTCTCATCCCATGAACCTCTGGAGCAGAGACAGATGATTAGAAAATAACTACTTCACCCAGATATAGTAATTTATTCCCATAATCCCAGCACACTCAGAAGGCAGAGACAGAAGACTTGTGAGTTTGAGACCACCCTGGGCTACATCGTAAAACTCTGTCACAGAGAGAAAGAGATTGTAATATATTACTTCTTTTCCTTTTTTCCCCTCATAATAGGGATTGCACTCAGCCCTTCTGTTTTTAGGTGATTGTTGTTGCCTTAAGAATGTAGACCAGGCTATCTTGGAACTCCTAATCCTCTCACCTCTGCCCCTCTATTAGCTGGGATTATGGAAATGCACTACCATGCGAGCACTGAGAATTGACTATCTCTTACATTGCTAAAAATGGTGCTCCCTGATCTGAACACAGGCAAGAAAGGACTAACCCATCCCTGCAGCTTGAAGCCAAAGAGCTGGAGAAGGTAGCGGGACAAGGCCTGGACTTAAATGTCAGCATGGAGTACCCACTCTCCTCCCCATTCCTACTCTGGCTTGAGGACTTCCTCCCTGTGACTCAGCCCCATTATCCTCTCTCCAGACCCCAACCAGGAGCAGATGTGACTGCTTCAGTCCCATCCCAGCTGTAGTTTGAATTCCTGCTGGAGGCAAAGTTGGAAAGAGATGGGAGGGGTAGTGGCCTGGCCAAGATCCCAGAACTGGGGCCTTCCAAGCCCCTGGTGGTCCCCCTGCCTGCGGCTCCACCCAGATCCACTTTTAACACACTTGTGCGCACACACACACACACACATCTCACTCCTCCCACCTTCACTAGTACACACTCCACAAAGCCAGCTTGTCTCCTGGAGCGCCCCCCACCATCATATGACCTGTCCCTCAGCCCCTCGTCCTCATGCAGAGTCTCTCAGACCAGCCTCATAGCTTCAAAATTCTTTATTGAGCGTCATTTGCTTGTCTGAGGAGCCAACAAGATGGCTCACTGCCAGCAAGCTGAGGACCCGGCCCGCCCTCGGAGGATCCCTCACTTCTTCCGTGGCTGCTTATCTGGGCAGCCTTCGAAGAACTCATTACACATCATGGCAATGCAGGACAGGAAGACACAGTACTCCTGGAAGTCCACCTCGTTGTCCCTGTTGCTATCCAAGTTGCTCATGAGTTTCTGGAATGCAGCTTCATCTGTCCTTTTCTGGACAAGAAAGAGGCTACAGTTAGAAAGCAGAAGCAGAAGCTACAACACCAAGACTAGACCAGGTTTCTGTCTCCAGATGGGTGCTCGGGGAAGTTTACAGACACTGATTTAGAGGCAGAGCTTCGATTTTTTTTTTTTTGAGGGGATGCCGGACAGTAGTGGGATTTGAATTTAGGGCTTCAAATTCACTGGGCCTGCTTGCTGAGCTGACCCCTTATCATTTGAGCCATGCCACCAGTCCCATATTTTGCTAGCTATTTTAGAATATGGAGTCTAGCAGACTTTTCTGCCTGGGCTGGCTTTGAACCATGATCCTCTGGACCTTAAGCTTTTGAGCTAGAATTCTGAGCCAGAATTGCAAATGTGAGTCACCTGCTATAATAGTGTGTGTGTGTGTGTGTGTGTGTGTGTGTGTGTGTTTTACTAGGGTTTCAACTCACGGTTTCAAGCTTACTAGGCAGGTGTTCTACAACCTGAGCCACTCCTCAAGCTCCTCTGGTTAGAACCCTAACCCCCAAGGGCTAAGAGAGGGTGCTCTGTTGGAGGGGAATCTGATATGTTTTTGTTTGGGAGGAGGTCTGTAGGTCTGTGTGGTATGTGTGTTCCTTCACAAATAGATCAGTGGAGTGCTAGTGAGAATCAGTCATGGTCTAGATTACAGCTTTGTACACTAACAGCACTAGGAAGTCATTTAGCTCTGCAGTCTCCATGTTTTTTCTTCAGGTGAAGTCGTGCAGAGGGCCTGGCCTGTGACTGTCATTCCCAGTCATCTCTGCCAGAACAAATAAGAGGTAGGTATTCACTGGGTTTCCACACCAAGCAACCAGAGGAAGCTTCCCAAACCCCATGGTCCCAGTCCAGTGATAAAATGGAGCTGCTGCTATGCTCTGCAAAGGCCAGGCCAGGGCCCCGCCCTTCCTCCGGAGGATGCTGCATACGGGGGCTTATTTCCAGGCAGGACCCACTCACCCCCAGAAAACTGGGCAGCTCCCGGGTCAGCAGCTCCTTTAGCTCTGACTTGTTGAGCTTGAACTTGTCACCCTCTTTGCCCGAGTACTTGTGGAAGGTGGATACCATCACATCCAGGGCCTTCTCCAGAGGGCACGCCATAACAGCAAGCAGGACCTGGGGACAGGAAGCATGAAGGCACCCTTATGTGAGGACCCCACTCCCATTCTCTGGGAAGACTTAGGGAGACTCTGCTCCCCTGAGAAGCCAGATAAGTGGGCTCTGTTCTTGATGGCAGAGGTGTGTCATGGGAGGGTGCACAGTGGGAATGCATGCTTCAAGCAGCCAATATCCGCAGGGTCCACTGGGCAGGCTCTGCAGACCCCACTGCAGGATCTGTTACTGGGCCTCCCTCAGGCCTGGTCCCAACAACAGCATTTTTCCACCCCTCACTTGGCTCATCCTCAGCCACAGCTCAGCCCCCAAAGCCCCGCCCTTGCCCATTATTCTCCCTCCCAGCACTGGGCGCGGTTGCTGGAGGCTTGCCAGGGGCCTGCAGCGGAAAAAACCCAGCTGCCTAGTGCCCAGTGCCTAGCTTAGGGAGGGGTGGGGTGAGGTATAAGAGGTAAGGTTGTGAGGAGAGTGTGGCAAGGCCAAGCTCTCCTAGGCTGGGTTGCTGTGCCCAGGGCAGAGGCTCTTAAGCCACTACCAGTCAGAAGCCCACATATGCCTTTGCTTTGCTTTCTGTACTGAATATGCACACAGCAACCCAGAAGACACAAGCCAGCGAGTCCACCCACAGCTCACACACACCAACACACAGCAGCAGCACAGACAAATCCAAACATCCCAGTAACACTCAGAGCTCAGATCCTGCCACCTACACACTTGTGAGTATGTTTGCTCTCTTACAAGTACGCATGCACACATTCATGCTCAGACACATGTGCACACATATGCACATACACGCCTTCACATTAGAACCCAACATGTGGATCCATTTAGCACATCTGGCCCCCAGCAGCCACCCCTTCTCCTTCCCCTGCCTCAGCCTCTGACACCCTTTGCATGCCAGTCAGGCCAACACAACTCACCAGACCAAGAGAGAGGAAGTGCTGAGAAGAGAAGTTTGGGGAGAACCCAGCAGTCTGACCTATTTATACCCACTCAAGCCCTGCCCATATGCAGTGGATGGGGGAGAGCGAATGCAGCCCTCCTGCTGTGGGCTGATGTGCCAAATGCCACAGCCCCTCTACCAGCCCAGCCAGGGAACCAAGCTTCTTGATCCCAGGGAAGACACAGGTGGGCAACCAGTGAGCCCCCAGTCTCCACAGCTCAGCCTGAGTTTTAGGGAGCTGCAGAAAGGAGCAGTCTGTATCTGGGATGCAGGAACCAAGAGAGAAGTCTCACCAGACTAACAAGAAAGAAGAGGCAGGGGTAAAGGATAATGCAGCTACCCAAGAAGTGGATGGGTGCCAGGTGCTGGTGGCCCACATCTGTAATCCTAGCTACTCAGGAGGATCTGAGGATAGCAGCTCAAAGCCAGCCCAGGCAGGAAAGCCCATGAGACTTTCCCAACTAACCACTAGAAAACTGGCAGTAGAGCTGTGGCTCAAAGTGGCGGAATGCTATCCTTGAGCAAAAGAGCTCAAAGAAAGTGCCCAGGCCCTGAGTTCAAACTCCACAACCAACAACAACAAAAAAGTAGTGGATGGGGTGGCCCCATACATCAGGGCTGGGGGACAATCCATCAGCCCTCTCCCCTTCCCACAGGATTCTCTACAATACCCAGTAAGCTCAGAGTAGAGCCTGGGAAATCAGAAAGGGCTCTCAGACCACCTCAAGAGTGTAAAGGTGAAAGGTCATAGAGAAGCAACAATAGAGAGAGTACAGAGTGGGTATGGGAGGGAGATGTGGGGCTCAGGGATGGATGAAAGAACGGATAGAGGGCTGGGATGGGTGTCTTGAATGACAGACAAATCTAAGTTGGGGTAGAAAGTTAGGGATGAAATAGGGGAATCAGGAGTGCAAGTGGCTCAGGGATGCCACCTCCAGAGGTAGGGTCTGCCTCAAGATCTCTTCCCCCTCCAACACTGAGCACCCCTCCCTGCCTGGAAACAAAAACCTCAGAGGCTCTAATCCTGAGTGTTGCTCTCTGGGCTCACACAGCTCCACCCATGCCTAGAGTGTCAGCCTCTCCCTCAGTACATCCAGCTAGGAGGATTGACCTCATACCCTTCTCAAAATCCTAAGATGGGGGCTTCTCCCTCAAAGACCAGAGAGATCCTCCCTCTTTCCTGCCTCCGGTGGAAAAGGCAAGAGAGGAGTAAAAAGAGTTCTTTTCAGTCCCCAGACCCAGCATATCCATCCGGAAGAACCAAACCAAACCAAGCTGATGCCAGTTCTTTTATTGGGAGTTAAATAGGCTTGTGGTCTCATTTGTGCCCACACTCTGAGGCCTCCAGCATCAGAGCAGTGGCCCAGGTCCTGCCATCCACACCAGTGAGGCAGTAGGGGCAGCCTATTGCTCCATCTCTCCCTAGCAGGGCCTGGCCAGGGAGGTCTCCGAGCCTCCTGGGGAAGGGGAGTTTGCACCCCTAGGAGGAACCTGGACATTCTAGATGGAAAGTGGTGCAGGAGAAGGGGGAAGGAGGATGGGGAGGTTTCCCCAGGACCACCTCAGGGGTGGAGATGGAGCAGGTCCTGCCTTCCCAGAGCTGCACACCCCTTTTACAGGAAAGGCTACTCGGAGCAGGGGGGCTCTGGAGGGCAGCCCTTGAAGTACTCGTGGCAGTATTGGCAGAGGCAGGCAATCGAGCGCATGTACTCGGAAAAGTCCACCTCGCAGTCCTTGTTGGTGTCCAGAACACTCATGAATTTATTGTAGTCACACTCCCGAAACTCAGTCTGTGTGAGGGAAGAGTGGAGAAGGTGAGAGAGGCAGAACACCCTCCCCTCCCGCACCTCTTCCTTCCCCTTACTCCATCCCAACCCACACCTCCTGATAACACCCCCATTTCCATGAGGACACCCCGACTCCCTGCCTTAGTCCCCTCCACAGGGCCCCTTCTCAGATCGTTCGCTGAGCACCCACTCTTGGCGATGGAATGGCTGCTATGCCCCAGGCCTTCTCCCACAGGAATGACTCCCAGATGAGGAAACTGAGGCCCCTGCCGTGCGAGTACCCTTGCTTTCTTCCCCTCCCCCACAGTCCCTGCATCCTTGCTGCCCTAGGCTGGTACTTGACCCCTGGGCACCCCAACATCCCACTGGTGTCCCCCAAAGGGCTCTCACCGGGGTCAAGTTGGGCAACTCCTTCTGCAGCAGCTCCTTGAGCTCCGACTGGCAGAGCTTGTACTTGTCCCCGCAGCGCCCAGCATATTCCTGGAAGGTGCACACGATGGCAGCTATCGCCTGCTCCAGGGGCCGCGTCATCCTCACTGTCACAGGACAAGAGTGTGACTCATGTGGGGCAGAAGCCCAGGCCTGTCCACAGACCTGTCCACCACCAGGCTCCCGGATACCCTCACCACCCCTCACCCACAGCCTCTCTGCCGCTGTTCCTGCCTCTTGTTCCTCAACACCAGTGCACACTCCTCAGGGAGAAAATATCCACCCACCACCCACAATGGGGCTCCCTGAGGACACCCTGACTCCCCACCTCCTTTTCTCACAGCACCCAAGAACATCTCAGTCCCCCACTGCTAGGAGATATAGCCACTTCCCTTGAGGCTTGTGACTCCCTTCCCTAGGAGCTTGCTTAGAAGCCCTGCCTGGGCCCTGGAGGTAGACACTAGGAAGAAGGACTGGATCTGAGAGGATCCCTTAACACCTCATCATGCCTCCTACCCAGATCTCAAGAAAGCTACAGCCAAAGGAAATCACTAGAATTCATTGCCTCTCTGCACTGCCCCAGGGTGGCTCTCTCGGGGTCTTAAGTGCCTTATCTGTAAAGTCATCTCAGAAGCCAAGTGCTGGTGGCTCTCACCTGTAACCCTAGCTAACTGGAAAGCTGAGATCTGAGAACTGTGGCTCAAAACAAGTCCAGACAAAGAAGTTTCTGAGGCACACACGTGTGCGTGTGTGTGTGTGTGTGTGTGTGTGTGTGTGTGTGTGTGTGTGTATGCTGGTACTGGAACTTCCAGGTTTTGGGTAGTTAATCGGCGATAAGAGTGGAATTATGGCTCAGTAGAGCACAAGCCTTGAACAAAGAACCAACAAAGAGTGCGAGGCCCTGAGTTCAAGACCTACTACCAATACCAAAAACAAAGAGAAAGCTAGGGAGAGACAGACAGACAGAGACAAACAAAGAGACAGAGACAGAGAGAGAGACTGTAAGAGAAGAAGGAAGGAAGGAAGAAAGGAAAGGAGGGAGGGAAGGAGTGAGGAAGAAAGGAAGGGCCAGAGATCATCTGGCTTAAATGAACCAGTTCAGAGATTTTCCAATGACCTTCCCTACCTTGGGGGGCAGAAGGCTCTGTACAAGGGTGCCAGTTGGTAGAGAGGAAATCTTTCCTGGAATTTTCCCCCTCAACCCAATTCTATTGTCTCCTCCCCTGTCCTGGGATGGTCCCTTGAGCCTGGGGAAACCCTTAGCAGCCAGGAAGGCAAGCACTGTTTCCATGTGATCCGGGTGACTCACTGCGGGCCCCCCCAGGGAACCGGGGTCCTACAGCACAGGGCACAGGGCCAAAACTCTCCCCAGCTATTCCTCTTGGCTGGGAGCAAACGACCAGCATGATTGTGACTAGCAGGGAAGTGAGAGAGGGGATGGAGTGCCAGACACTGCTAATTATTTGTGCCAGTTCAGCTGTGGAACAAGCGTGAGCATTCCCAGGAAAGGAAAAGGCCCTGGTCTCTGAGGACAAGGAGCCTCAGAGGTGTTCGGTGTGGGCCCTACTCAGCCCTGCCAGCCTGCCTGGCGCCATCACTATTTCTGTTCCAGAAGCTCGGGTCCTTGAGATGCATTTCCCCTGCAGTCCTGACCTGTCCCAACACATCCCCAGGAATGAAGCAAGGAGACAGGAAGCTAAGGGCTGCACCAGAACTTTTATCCCACTGTCTCCACCTGAGAGCCAGACCTGGGCTCAAACCTATTTCTAACAGTCCAAACTTCTAACAGCAATTCCTTGTACAAGGGAGTCCCTGAGTCTGCCACTTCTGACCTCCTTCACTGGCATAATCAGTCTGTCCCCCCGCCCAGACCTGGATCTGAGGCAGGCTAGGGGTTGGAGGTCCCCTGAGCTGCCTTGACACCCAGCCCAAGCATCCATACTCACCACTGGTGTTGTTGGTGTTTCTGTTGTAGAAGCCTAAAGACCTGGCAACCCTATTTGTAGTCTCCCAAGGGATGAAGGGAGTAATTAATGTGACCCAAGTAGGTCAGTGCCGAGGCTGCCCCCAGGGTCCTCTAACTCCTTCATGAAGCAGCCACTATTACAGGCCACCCGCCTACCTACCCACGCACACATCAAAGCCCCATTGGGGCTTCAGATAGACACCACTCCCCAGCATTCATTCCCTTCCTCCCCTCCCCCAGAGTTGGGAGCTCCTGCCTGTAGTCTTATTTAGGTTGAACCCCAGCCAGTCTCCATATACAGGGGGTACTCTGTTAAACCACACGCACCCCCACGTATAGATGAGAAAACTGAAGCTGGTCAGACACCCTCCCTGCTCAACCAACCACTACATGGCTTGAGTGCTTGATTGCTTTTGGCTAAAAACCATTTACTTCCTCAGAGGAAATTAATCCATGATGTCTTCTAGAAGAAGATATGTTCCTTCTAGGGGGGTGCTCAGCTTTCTTGCTCCTCCGCCCCTAGTGATGTGGCTGATTTTGATCTACAGATTTCATGTCACAGTGGCCTGTGGCTAGGGTTTCTTAGTGGCTGATTTCTCCATCTCCTATTCTTGCAGCCTGGAGGAAAGGGAGGCTTCTGCCTCTGCCTGTTAGACTGAACATGTTACCTTTGGAGGGGGGGGGGTCCTAGCTTCATGAGAGGTCTCCCATTTGTGTCAGTTCCTCAGGTGAGCCCTGGACTTGGGCTTCCATCTTTTATTCCCCATGCCATTAAAGCCTAGGCTCAGGTTGAGCTTGACCTGGCCAACGCCCTCAGGACTTTTGCTCACTTCCAGGATTCTGCTTTCACTTAGAAGTTGGCTGACCTATCCTTAATGCCTGGTCTTTTTTTTTTTTTTTTGATGCTTTGAAAAAGATTATTTTAATTCCATCCAGCATTTCCTGTTGTTTTTAGCTAGAATGGACACAGATCACCATAATACCAAAAATGGACATCTCTTCATATACTGCTCTGCTCTCTTCTTCTCCCTAAGCTGATTCATTTCACAGAAAAAATGCCCAAGATCCATAAGAGATGGGAAGGGGAAGAGGAATTTGGCTCCCTGGCCAATGAAGAAGCCTTAATGCCATGTGGGGCAGCCCAAGAGACCTTGATGTTACTATGGGCCCAGCACTAAGCCTTGACTGGGCTACCAGTCCAGGGACACTCTTTGTGTCCACTTTTGTGGGTGAGGGGAGTGAGTAATGGAGAGGGAAGAGAAAGAAGAGCTGTGATTATCTCTGTTTTATAGCAAGGAGTTATAGGAGCTGGGACAGAGGACAGAAAAGAGTCACAAGCAGAAGCCAGAGCCAGAGTGGACAAGCAATTAAATTAATTCTAGGTCAGTGACTTACAGTGTCCCCCATGGTGCCCTTCTAGCCCTGCCACCAGCCACCTTAAGCAGGTCACCTTTACCCTCAGAACTTCATTTCCCTCCTCTGCCAGCGATGGAGGAGAGCAAGAATCATCACCTCATCACTGTTAATGCACCCAGAACTCATGGAATAAACAATACTAACACATAGCTCTCACGAGTCTGTAATCCTAGCTACTTGGGTAGCAGATGGGCAAAAACAAGGCTGGGAGACCTCCATCTCAACCAGTGGCTCAGTGGTTCACACTCCTTGTCCCAGTTTCAGGAGAAGCACAGTACCTACCCTACCTCCCCAAATAACCAACATAAAAAGGGCCTGGGAGTATGGCTCAAGGGATAGAATGCTTGCTAAGCAGACTCAAGCCCCTGAGTCTAATCCCCACTACCACCGGCAGGGGAGAGAGGGAAGGAAGACTAAGCTGGATAACTGCTGCCCAGATCACTAAATAGTGAGTGAGCCATTTGTTCATTGTCCATACACCTGTTTCCAGGTGTTTTCAGGCTTTGAGGATATCTAAATAAAACAGAGAAGGCCCTGTTCTAAGGAAATAACAATCCATTAGGGAAAGAGACAAAAATAAATGAATGTTTGGTAAGTTGGAAGCACCCAGCAGCCTGGCTCCTGAGCTCACATCCTTAGGGATAAGCCTCTAGTATTTCTGGGCCTGAATGTAGCTCCTTGCTGTTTAGCAGCATCTGTTTGTTCACAAAGAGAAAAAAGGCAAGGCCAGACGGAAGCTGCAGGGCAGCAGGAAGGTGATATCCATGGGGCAGCCAAGGAAACAGGAAGTTTGAGTAAAGACACTTTGGGGTTGGAGGACCTTCATGGAACAAGCCTTAACAGCTCGATGATGGGAGTGGCCCCGGGCCCTGTCCGCCTGACCTCAGCATGTTCTGCCCTTTACTTGGTGAGAGCCTCTATTCCCTTGTCTCTGAAATGGGCTTGAAGATTCCTAGCCTGGAAATCCAGTGTGAAAATGCTTTTCATCAATGTCACCAGGGTAGGGGTCCCTAAGCCCAACTCAGCAGGCACATTCAGTTACATGGATGAGAGCCAACCTCTCAACAGCTTGTATCATACAGCCTGGGGGTAGTGGTGGGAGGGAACAGGGGATACTGGGGCTTGAACATAGGGCCTGGGAGCTTTCCCTTATCTTTGTCACTCAAGTCTGGTATTCTACAGCCCCAGCTCTACTTCTGGCTTTTTTGCTGGTTCATTGGAGATAAGCATTTCATGGACTTTCCTGTTCAGGCTGTCTTTTGAGTTGTGATCCACAAATCTCAGCTCAACCTCCTGAGTAGTTCAGATTACAAGTGTGAGCCACCAGCACCTGGCTTCATACAGCCTTCTACTTCTACCCACCTCTTAATTCTCTCCCCTACTCCTGCAAACCCAGAGGATCTTCCTGCCTACTGGAGGTTCTTAAAAATCCGCCAGAAGTGGAACTATAGCTCAAGTGGTAGAGTACCAGCCTTGAACAAAAAGACCAAATGAAAATGCAAGGCCCCTGTGTTCAAGCTTTCCTACCAGCATAGACAAGTATAATCTACCCTGCATCCTTTTTTATCTTCAAAAACACAGCAATGGTCCCAACATTCTTCCTCCTCACCCACACACTGGATTCCCTACCTCAGGCTAAGCCATACCCTTAGCCTCTCACCTTCCAGAGCTTCCCTACCACAGCTGTGGAGCTGACCGCTAAGAAATGTGCCATAACTAGAGAGAGGGCAACCAGCTCTCTTCCCAGAGTGCAGAGCCCAGAGGGTGAGAACAGATACTATCCAATCTGGCCAGAGTTCTTAGAACATCGCCCTCCCACTCTCCTCTTCCTCTGCTCTGTCTCCCCACTTATCACTAGCATCATCTTCCCAAGGTCCCTGAACACTGAATCTCCCCACTCGAGGTCCATGTCTTCTTCTACACCTCAGGGAAAAATATGACAAAGTGTCTCACGTACCTGCACATTCCATCTAATTGTGCCCAAAAGGAACTAGGCACCAGGGACAAGGTGATGAAGCCAATCCCATAGTGGTACTATGGAGAAAGAGCATCTGAACAGAACGATTGACTTCCTTTCATTAGGCCAAGTATGAGAAAGGTGGAGGAGGGATGTTTGATTGCTGGAGCTAGAGCTGGAGCCTCTTCTACGGGAGGGGAAAGGATTTGAACTGGGATGTTGGAGAGTTGGCAGAGCCTAGACCTACCGCTTGTTTTGACTTTCAAGTCAATAGCTGAATCTGTGTCCATTGCACAAATGAGAGGCGTGAGGGAGTGAAGTAATCAAGTGACCTCCAGATGGGAGCATGGAGCCCTAGCCCAGTCACTCGCTTACCTTACTCGGTTACTTCTGTAACCAAGGAAAGCCTAGAGAAAGCTCTAGCTTCCCTGGTTTTAGCTGACTTTGACAGTCACTAATTTGGTTGGGCAGCTGAACAGTTGAATCCTACTAGTTTCGTTGTGCATGCCACCATTAATGTGTGAGTTATAATGACAGCAGTCACCTAGGCACTGGAAGGTTATTTTTGCTAAAAGCACTGACCCTTCATTGAGCCTGGGAACGTGTTCCATGGGAGCCTACAACATGGTGGAAAAGCTTGGCATCTTTGCCTCCCTATCGTGTCTGTCTCCTTTGCTACTTGAACCTTTGGGTTGGATTTCTGTCCAACTCTGCAATTAAACATGGTACTTGCATAATGAATATTTATCGGAGACTCATATACAAGATTGATTTGCTCTAAATTTACCTAATCTGCCTCCTTCATCTTCAAGGCCAAAGGCACCAAGATAAGAACATTTAAAATATTTTCAAGATTTACAGGAGCATCCATGACCTTGTGATTACATGTGTACCAACTCTTAGGTTTCACAGAGTCCCATTCCAGACCACTGAAGAAGCACCTAGAAGACTCCAATCATCAGTCCTATACTATTCTAAATCCCCTATCTACCCACCCCCAGCCCATCTTTTTCCCCTTGCCCAAGGATGGAAGGTGCTTGAAACCCAGACTGCCATTAAGATGGGGTTCTTAGTTCCAGGATGCCGGCACACAACCTTTTCATTTTGGCCTTATTCTTTGTCCTACCAACTTGTCCTCAATTCACTGGGCCTCTTGGAGTGACTGAAAAAAATGAACTTGGGTTTGGCTTAAAAAAAAAAAAAAAGAAGCCCCATCTTTGTCTTCAGTCTCCCACTTCTTGGAGGATTAATAGACTGCCAGGAGTTAACCCAAAGGAGCAAAGACCATGACAGGAGGTGAAGGTTCCTAAGGCTCTCTTCGCAGACATCCTGGTGTTGTCAGTCTGCCAAATATCCAAAAGGAAAGGAGACTAACCTCCTTTCAGCCCCCTCAGCTGGGGACAACTCCAGAAGCAACGGACTGAGGCCTGTCTCCACCAGCCCAAACCATCCCAGATCCAGAACCGAGAAATCAGGACATACAAGAAATTAGACTCCAAGACTTTCTTCATAAAGACCTAGAAACACAACAAATTAAGACTTATCTGAAAAGGAAATAAGAATGGGCTATAGACACATGAAGAAATGCTCGACATGTCTGTTCACAAAAGAAATGCAAATCAGAACAACTTTGAGATTCCACCTCACTTCAGTTAGAATGGCCATTATCAAGAAATCTAATAACAGATGCTGGCAGGGATGTGCCCAGAAGGGAACGCTACTGCACTATTGGTAGGAGTGTAAACTGGGTCAACCACTATGGAAAGCAATATGATGATTCCTCAAAAGACTAAACATAGAGCTCCCTATGACCCAGCAATCCCATTCCTGGGTATTTACCCAAATGTCCAGAAATAAAGGCGTACTAAAGCTACAAGCACAACAATGCTCATTGCAGCATTATTTACCAATATGGAACCAACCCAGATGCCCCTTAGGAGATGAATGGATCAAGAAGATGTGGTACATATACACAATGGAATTCTATGCTGCCATCAGAAAGAATGGCATTGCCCCATTCGTAAAGATATGGAAAGACTTGGGGGAAAAAAATCATAGGCTCCAAAGGAACATAGGCTCCATGGTTTCCTTCATTTGTAATAATCAATACACATCTAGGACTCTCCTAGCAGAAGATCACAATAGCTGAAAAGCTATGTACATATGGTCATAGAGGATGAGAGTAAACAAAATGAACTCTAGGATTTGGAAACAAGAGGTTTAATTTTGTGATTGTTGTTCTCAATGTAGTATGTACAGTTATTTCTTTTCTCTTTTTTCCTCTTACGGTTAATCTCAGGTGGTTACTGTATCTGACTTTGTTACCTGGTATATTGTATATATGTTTATTTGTTTATTTGAAATAGGGAAGGGAAGGGAGGGGAGACAAGATGATTGGGAGAGGGCGGAGGGAGGGAAAGGGGAATAAAAATATGAAAAGGGGTATCAATGTTTGAGAAGTAATGCACCCACTACCTGACGAATGTAACTGTAACCCCTATATACAATTACCCCGACAATAAAATAAGATAAAAAGAAATTAGACTCCTCTGGGCCTACACCAGTGAATTGACCCAGTTCCCCCAACGACTTAGGGTGAGACCATGAACACCTGAATCCTGCTCATTCCTTCATTCCTGCTCATTCCCTCCTGCAAAGCTCAAGGCTCTCGAGATGGCAGAGGGAGGGGAAGGGAAGGAGGACCAGACTAGCCCTCTAGTGTCGCATAGGGATGAGGATTCCTCTTATAGACATGTGTGAAGTCCTGACACTAGTGTTTATCTAACCTCTCTCAGCTTCTGTTTTCACATCTGCAGGGTACAGAAACTAATGGAACATTCCAAATCTACTTGTGGCTAAGATTCAATAAGCTATGCTACAATAGGCTTAGCTCAGCAGCTGGCCAGAATGGATGTCAGCAAATGGTCAATGTAGTTCTCAGTTTCCTCATCTGTCAAAAGGGCCTCATGATAGCTCCTCTAGGTTACCATGAGATCTGAATGACAGTGCTCATGGAAAGAGCTTGGAAACCTGTGGTAGGGTGTTAATTACCCCATCATGATTTTCTGACCTATATTTTTATTGGCTCTCTTTCCTACAGGGTATCAGGAAGATGGCCTTCTCGCTTTTACGGCCATGAAAAGAGACCATTTGTCCTGGAAGGCCTGTCCAGCCTTGCCTCACAACCACAGACTGATAGGAGGCAGAGCAGTAAGAACAATCAGCTACCACAGTACCTTCTCATGGGCTCCTTTCAGCCTCTATGTTTCCCAGGAAAGTAAGAAGACAAAAATGTGTTAACTATCACTCATCCACTGTCCATTCTCTCCTTATTTTACCTTATTTTTGGTTGTCGGTGGTGGGGCTTGAACTCGGGGCCTGGGTGCTGTTCCAGAGCCTCTTTGTGCTCAAGGCTAGTTGCTCTACCACAAGAGCCACAGCTTCACTTCCTGTTTTTGAATACTTAAGTGGAGATAAGAGTCTCATGGAGGCTTCCCTGCCTGGGCTGGCTTCAAATGGTGATCCTCAGATGGCAGCCTCTTAAGTAGCTAGGATTACAGGTGTGAACCACTGGCACCTGACTTCCTGTTTAGTTATTAAAAGTCTTTTTTGTTAGGTACCTGTGCTTCACGCCAGTAGTCCTAACTACTCAGGAAGCTGAGATCCAAGGATCATGATTAGGAAGTTATCCTAGACAGAAAAGTTTGTGAAATTCTTCTCTCCAATTAACCACCAAAAGCCAGAAATGGTACAGCATCAACTCAGGAACAGTTCCCAGGCCCCAAATGCAAACCCAGACTTAATGACTTGCTGGGTTAGCTCAGTGAAGAAGAGATGATGCTCTGGGATTTCTGGAATAAATCTCAATATGCCTTGCGACTACCACTGGGGGCTTCTTGTAAAGCCCACTTTAGAATAAGATCTCTCAGAAGCCAGCTCCTACAGGGATGCCTGAGCCTCACAGCAAGGCCAGGAGTAGTCTCTGCCACTATGCTCCCAGTTATCAGCCAGCATTCCTTACCAGGTGTGGGGAATGACCACTTTGGATACTGACTTCAGCTTCAGCTTCAGTTTCCATCTATAACTGCAAAAGACACTCGAACTAAGAGACTCATCAACTGAACCCAGTCTATCCAAAGAACCACGAGAGATAATGAACTTATGTTTTAAGTCAGCTATTGTTAGGATGATTCATCATGAAGCACTAGGTATCCCCGAACCACTGAGCCGAACCTGAAATGCCTATTTTCACAATGTCAGGCATGGAAATAGATGTTTCTGTTTACCATTGCTGGTTAGGCCTTTGGTGACATATGACTGATGAGGAATTTAAAGGAACCCAAAATGTGAAATTGGGAGAGGGAGCACTGGTGGAGGCTATTCGGGTAAATTAGTCAGGAGGCTGAGATCTGAAAATCACTGTCCAAAGCCAGCCTAGGCAGAAAAATCCATAGAGTCTTTATCTCTAAGTAACCATCACAAGTCAGAAGTGGAGCCATAGTTCAAGTATTAGAGCACCAGCTTTGAACAAAAAGGCTGAGAGAAGTACCTAGGCCCTGAATTCAAGCCCCAGCACTGGAAATAAATAACAATTTGTTATACACTACATACATACATAACTGTATGTGAATAAAGAAAGAATAAGAGGTTTGGCCTAACCTTCATAGAGTAGTAAATTGATGACCCTTGTTACAAAATATCAAAGCATCTTGTCACATTGTCAACTGATATGCCTTAGGACACAAGCTACAACACAACCTAGACTACAGTTGTAGGAGAAATGATAGAAAACTAGAATGTTGGTATAAGATGGCTCTGAGACATTTTAGCAGAGATCAAAAGAAGAATACAGTCAAAATAGAGATAGCCCCCCCCCCAAAATAGAGATAGCCCATCAGAAAGCAAACATAAAAATAAGTACAACTTTCCCAGAAACAAGCACACTGTTGAAGGCCTGTAATCTGACAAAGAGATGGTAAAATGAAGCTTTGCAGGATTGATTAGCCTAAGTCAAAACTCGAGAGCAGCTCCTAGAGACAGGCTTTGTTTACAATATTCCATGTCAAACTCTGTCCTTCCTTCTGAGGAAAAAAAAAATCTTCCTTTCTTATTGGAACTGAAATGTTCTCTCTCTCTCTCTCTTTTTTGAAATGTTCTCTTTTTATTAAATGAATTGTGATGGTACTCTTCTTTTCCAAATATCTTTATATGGCAAAATAAAATATCACCAATCTATCTCAGTTCTCAATTTTTTTATTTTGTGTCAAATCCCCAAACCTGAGACCTCAGGCCATTCTCTGGCCCCAGGATGATTCCAGGAGAGTCAACATGAAGAAGGGGTTGAAAAGTTTATTGAATAGTAAATTAAAAGGAATAGAGACACTCCCTCCTCCGGCTCAGAAGATCAGTGGCAGGAAACAGAGAGCTCTGTTTCAGGACCGTTCTGGGGAACCCTGGAAGAAGTCATTGCACATAACAGTGACAATGGCCAGAAAAATTGCATATTCCTTAAAGTCCACCTCCTGGTCACTGTTGTCATCAAGGCCGCTCATCAGTCTCTTCATCCCCTCCTCATCCATCTTCTCCTGAAGGCAAGGAAGAATGAGGTCATCACCAAGCCATCCCCCCTTCCCCTTCTCCACTTCTCCACACCAACTCTCTCTCTCTCTCTCTCTCTCTCTCTCTCTCTCTCTCTCTCTCTCTCTCTCTCTCTCTCTCACACACACACACACACACACACACACACACACACACACACACACACACCTCCACACATACAAATCAGCTCTCAGCTCTCTTTCCCCACCAGGCAGTCAGGGTCCAGTGAGTGAGGGCAGAGAGTGTGCTGGGAAGTTTCCAGCTCCCCTGCTGACAACAGGGAAGAGGAGAAGCACATATCAGCACTAATAATGTCTGCATGGCCGTGTTTTGCTGATGAAGAAACAGACTTGCAGGTCCAGATCATTAGCAAGGTGAAGTTAGAAGAGGAAAACTGTTCAATACCAACCGTGACCAGAAAAATTTAACCAAAACCCAAATAAAAAAGAAAAGAGGAACTGGGCACGGTGGCTCATGTCTGCAATCCTAGCTACTCAGGAGGCTGAAATCAGAGTATCAAGGTTCAAAGCCAACCCAGCACCAAAGGACCTGAGACTCTTATCTCCAGCTAGCCTCTGGAAAACAGGAAGTGGAACCTGACTCAAGGGTAGCTCAATAGCCTTGAGCTGAAGAGCTCAGGGACAAAACCCAGGCCAAGTTCAAACCTCATGACCCACCAAAAAAATTTTAAAAAATGGAAAGAAGTATAGTGTATGCATGTATGGAAATGACACATTTTTTAAAAATCCTATACAACTAATGTATGCTAATAAAACAATCTTTAAAAAGCAAATAAAACTCTAAATAAATTTTTAAAGAAAAGAGCACAGGCCTGACTCCCAACTGTAATCCTAGCTATTCAGGAGGCAAAGACCAGGACCAAGGTCTGCACAAGCCAAAAATGTTGGCAAGGTCCCATCTCAATGGATACTGCACATCTTTCAGGCCAACTATCCAGAAAGTGTGAGTAGGATAGTCACAACCCAGGCCAGCATGGGCAAAAATAAAGTAAATAAAAAATTAGACTATCTCAAAAATAATCCGAGTCAAAAAACAGGGGCTAAAGGATTGTCTCAAGTGATAGAGTGCCTGCTCAGCAAGCTCAAGACCCTGAATTCAATCCCCAGTGCCATCAACAAAGAGGAGGAAAAGGAGGAGGAAAGAAATGCTGCAGGAGGGGCTGGGAGCACAGCCTAGCAAAAGAGTGCTCCCCTAGCATGCACAAAACCCTGTGTACCACATACACAGAAAAAGCCAGAAGTGGAACAAAAAGTATCCAAGGACAGTGCCTAGGTCTTGAGTTCAAGCCCCAAGATTGGAGGAAGAAAGAAAGAAAGAAGAAAGAAAGAAACAAAGAAAGAAACAAAGAAAAAAAGAAAGAAACAAAGAAACAAAGAAAGAAACAAAGAAAGAAAGAAAGAAAGATAAATAAATGAGGGAGGGAGGGAGGGAAGGAAGGAAGGAAGGAAGGAAGGAAGGAAGGAAGGAAGGAAGGAAAGGAAGGAAGGAAGGAAGGAAGGAAGGAAGGAAGGAAGGAAGGAAAGAAAGAAAAGAAGGAAGGAAAGAAGAAAGGATGGAAGGTTGCAAGAAATAGCCATGTATAGAATGAGAAAGAAAGAAAGAAAGAAAGGTTGCAGGAAATGGCTCTCAAGCCCACTCTGAGAGCCATGAGGAAAAAGTTGTGAATAGGCCATCTGAGCCCCTTCCCACCCAGTATATACATCAGCTGATACCCTGAAAGTACAAGAAGGAAAGCACCCCCCACCCCCACTTCCCCAGGACCTTCCCTTTCCTGACCTGCCCCACTCACCCCCACAAAGCTGGGCAGCTCCTTGTACAGAAGTTCCTTCATCTCCCCCTTGTTCAGCTTGAGCTTGTCACCTTCTCGGCCAGAGTACTTGTGGAAGGTGGAGACCATCACTAACAGTGCCTGCTCCAGAGGACTGGCCATCTTAGATCTGAAGCTGAAAAGATGACAGTGATAGAGACATCACCAAAACACTTGGAGCCTCAGCCTCTTCTACAGGACCCACTGTGCCCTGGGCCCCAAATTGCCTCACCAAACCCCCCTAGGAATGGACAGGCAGGGCCCACAACCTGGCATTGGAGGCCCCTGCTTAACTCTCCCTGTCAGTCTTTCTCTCCCCTCTGAGCATCAGGACACACCTTCAAGAGCAGAGCTCCCCTCTTGTGTATCTGTGGACAGGAAAATGACAGGATGGCCACAGTTCCATTTTGACTCCAGTCTGTGGCGAGCCCAGGCCTGTCCTTGGATGAGCTAGTTGGTTCTCTGCACAGTCTAGGCATGGCTATGGTCCCCAGAGTACCAGGCTTGCTGGAGGAGTCCTTGCCTCCATAGACTAGGGGCTCTGAGAGGGTGGGGAGTATGCCTCCATCACCCTGAGTCATGTAATACTAGCTCTGTGCAGATAGGGCAAAGGTAAAATGAAGGCACGTGAACACTTTCCCCATCATAAGAATCCTTCTGGGATTAGAACAGAAGAAATTAAACACCCCGTGAGTAAGGATCATGATGGAAGCTGGGCCCACAGGATAGAGCTCAACGGTCATCTTTTCCATGGCTATGCCTCTGAGGATGCTGTTCCCAGCATTCTCAGCCTGGAAATGTTAGACAAGTCCCTGGGCAAGGCCACAAAAGCCAGCGCTGGAGGCAGGGAAAGCCCTGGGCCTGCCTGACAGTTACACCCTGGCGGAGGCAGGAAAATACAGAGGCCTTGGGCAGAGCCCTGGCACTGCTCAGCATCAGGAGCCAGGTAACGACATGCCCTTGAGACCCCTGCTTCCTGTCCCTAGTCTTCATAGGATCCAGGACTTTGAAAAGTCAAATTCAGGATTCTTATAAAAATAGCTATGACACATACATCATCTACTCCAAGGCCTAGACCTCCAAAGAAAGGCCCCCCTCCCAGTGTGACATACCCAAACTGAGATTCACCTAGAGACTTCATAGCAAAGACCCATGGGAGAGCCTCAGGGTAAATCCCAAACCAACAGGACCACAGAGAACCCGGAGCTCCTTCACCAGGGAAGCGGGGAGAGACCCCCTCCATCTGACACTCCACAGCAGATCTTCCCAAGTGCAAGAGATCCAGAGAGGTTCAAATCTGACCCCACCAAGGATCCATCCCACAAGAATCGCCACACAGGACAAAAGTGGAGACCCAGGCCAGCAGCAGGACAGAGGCACTTACCAGACCAAGTGGCAGAAAGATCTAGGAAAGGAACAAGTGGCCAGACCCCAAGAACATGGATTTATATACCTTCCCTTCTTGCCTGCCACCACCCCAACTTGGCAATTTTGAGAATCCAAACCTGCCCTAACCTGATTTAGACAAACTTGGCCTCCTGCCACCCTCTATCCACTTCCTTCGGATCCCCTCCCTCCCCGAGAGGGCGGCTTGGAAAGGCAGGGCCACCACCAGCTGGAGGAAGGCTCTAGACTGGGCTCAGGGCAGCTGCAGAGCCCACAGTGAGGAGAGGGAAGTATCATGGGGATAGGGCTATTCCAGATGGGGGTGAGGGGAACTGACTCTTGTTCTGGGGCCTGGAGACTCATTCCAGGCCTGGTTCTCATGACACGAGTGTGAGTCAGAGCCCATTCCTGTGTCAGAGGCTGCTGGTGGAAATCTCATGGCCTGTGCTCATGTGCATATGTGTTCGTGTGTGTATGTGACAGAAAGAGGTAAGGGAGAAGGAATAGAACAATCCAGGGCCACTTTTAGAAGACTGAGGGCCAGGAAAGTCAGCTAGGGAGTATTAGGATACAGATATCAGAATGAGTTGGAATAAGATTACTCTTAATAATCATTATATCTCCCAATATATTCTTTTTGGTCAATCACGGAGCTTGAACTCAGGGCCTGGAACTGTCCCTGAGCCCTTCTGAGAGGCTAATGCTCTACCACTTGAGCCACAGCACCACTTCCAGTTTTCTAATGGTTAATTAGAGATGAGTCTCATAGACTTTTCTGTCAGAGATGACTTTGAACCGTGATCCTCAGATCTCAGCTTCCTAAGTAGCTAGGATAACAAGTGAGAACCACCAATGCCCAGCTATCTCTTGGATTTTTGTGATAGGACCTGGCCCAGGCTAGCCTTGAACCCAAGATACTCCTGACACAGTCTTCACAGTGCTAAGATTATGTGCCACCACACCCAACTTTAGAATACCTCCTAATGTGAGTCAATACCTGTAACTCACACCTATAATCCTAGCTACTCAGAAGGCTGAGGCTGAGAATCTAAATTTGAAGCCAGTCTAAGCAGAGAAGTCCCTGAGACTCTTATCTCCAATCAATCACCAAAAATCCAGAAATGGAGCTGGGGCTTCTGTGGAAGATTACTAGCCTTGAGCAAATACTTGAAATAAAACTTCTTAATGAGTAACCAAGTGACTGAGTATGAGAACCAAGGGTTGTTCCGACTACAGCCTCAGAGTTGGGGTGGGGTATACTCCGCAGAAGGCAAGGGAGCCTCTCGGAGTAGTTAAAAGGGGACAGGAGGAACTTCCTTTTCTCCAGTGGGTAGGTAGGAAAGACACCTGTACCCAGAGCTAAAAATGGAGGCCTGGACAGCTTCCCAAACCAGACCTAAGGCAGGGCCCCAGCCTCCTTCCCCCCACCCCAGGCCATCCCACATGGCCCTCTTCATGTCCTGAGAAGGACAAACAAGTCTTATTCAATCCAGCCCAGGGGAGGGGCTTGCAGGGAAAGCTAGCTTGGCTGCCCCCTTCTCCTCCCACTCTCTCCCAAGCCCAGTGGGGCACCACCCTTCCTGTGTGCCCAGCTGCCCTCCCCATCCAGATGTCAAACAGCTCCCCCCCCCCCCCCCGTCTCCCTTCCCCCCAGTCATAGGTGACTCATTTGTGGTTCCAGGCCTAGATGCCCAGGCAATGACTCAACGGCACACCCTTCTCCCCAAAGGCCTGGGCTGCAGCTGCCGGAAACCCCAGGCCGCAATCGCCCTGCAAGCACCAACAAGGAGCCCCTCACTTGGAGGAGCCCAGGGAGATATGGATGGCAAGACACGGTGGCAAGACGAAGAGGTGGCGGGATCAGGCTGTGGATCAGGCTCATCTCTGCCTGGCATTCACCTTGGAACTTGGGGGCCAGCCTGGCAGCATAAATGAAGTAGATTTTGGAGCCCCAGCCTCCACTTACACACTTTTATTGTCCTTTTCTCCTCCAAATCGCATGGCTGTCTCATGCATAGAATCTAAGAAAAGTCCTTCCTGCTGAAGATGTGTGTGAGGGCGGGGGTGGGTGTTCAAGGAGGTGTGCTGGTTCTTGCTTTTCTTTTTTTCCCCAGTCTTCAGGGCCTGGGCATTGTCCTTGTGCTTGCTCAAGGCTAGTGCTCTATCACTTGAGCCACAGCACCACTTCCAGCTTTTTTCTGTGTGTGTGGGATTGAGGAATTGAACCCAGGGCTTTGTGCATGCTAGGCAAGCACTCTACTGCTAGGTCACACCTTGGCCTGGTTCTTGCATTTTAACTCAGAGTTTCAGCAGGTCCCCTCCTACCCAGCCTCGACAGTGTGTCTCATGGCTCTTTCTAAAGAGGACAGTTCTATTGCCTAACCCCTCCCTCCCTGTCCCCCAACACACATACTGCTTTCCAATGCCCAGCTCTTCCCTGACTGGTCACACACAGAGGCACACCAGGGTGACCCAAACCCTCAGCCTACACTGATCATTCTGCTCAGAATGCCAACATCCACCCACATATCTTGTGCTGCCGAGATTCCCATCTAACCTTCAAAGGCCAGTTAAATGCCAGAGACTTCATAGAGCCTTCCCAGACCCAACCAGAGTCAGTTTCTACCTGTGCCATCCCACACAAGGCACTCCTCATCTCCTCCTCTGTGTACTTAGAGCATTCCTATTGACACTGACTCACCTGTGTGCTTTGTTTTCTCTTGTTCACCCCCTCATGGTGAGCTTACCCACCCAAGACTGGGTCTTATTCATTTCTGCATGAGGGCCAGGTCTGCACCCACACCAGGTGCTACTCTGGTTCGCACTACTGAGTGACAACAGGGGTTCCAGAGGGGTTATTGCAGGAGTCCAGGGGTCAGTGAGCCCTTCTCACCATTGAAACAACACTACTGATTCCACCAGCAAAATAATAACTTCTCCCCTGAGATACAAGGTTGGAAAACAGCTTCAGGGAGCTACAACTCCCTGAGGAGTGATGACAGGAAACATTATGCCAGGGGGACCCAGTGAAGGAGCTGATCAAACTCCCCGGTGGGCAGAGATAGAATGAGCAGGCTAACAAAGAGGAACAGGTCAGTTGGTTGGGAAAAAGCGAGAAACTGGAAAAAGATATACTGAAGCAGGCACCAGCTAGCTGTTCAGAAAGCAGAGATCTGAGGGACAGGAAAGTGTGAGACTGTCACCTCCAACTCAACTTTTGTGCATGAGCACAGAAGCTCAGAGATAACACCTAGGCCCTGAGTTCAAGTCCCAGAACCAGCACATGCACACATATACAACGCAGGGGGCAGCAGGGGGCAGGGGAAGGGAAATCAAAGAGAAATAGAACAGGGGCAAAGAGGACTAGGAAGAAAGGAACAAGACAAAAGGGAGTTATGCAGTCAGACAGCAGCTGATCATCTGTCCTTAGCCAGGTTTGTTCTCAGAAGCTGTGGTCAATGGCCATGTTCTTGAGATTGAAACTCACATTAACTTGCCACTGACTTGCTGTGTACCTTGAGCAACTGCATTTGTCATACCAGTGTCAGAAACAGCTCAGGATGGTGGGGTGTCATATAGAAACAGGGACGCCGCCGGGAGTTTGGCCTAGCATGCACGAAGACCCGGGTTCGATTCCTTGGTGCCACATACATAGAAAAAAGCCAGAAGTGGTGCTGAGGCTCAAGTGGTAGAGCTCTAGCCTTGAGAAAGTCCAAGGACAGTGCTCAGGCCCTGAGCTCAAGCCTAGACTGGCAAAAAAAATAAAAATAAAAATTTAAATTTAAAAAAAAAGGGCCAGGAGTTTGGCCTAGTGCTTAAAGTGTTTGCCTAGCATGCACAAAGACCCGGGTTTGATTCCTTGGTACCACATATATACAAAAAAGCCGGAAGTGGTGCTGAAGCTCAAGTGGTAGAACTCTAGCCTTGAGAAAGTCCAAGGACAGCGCTCAGGCCCTGAGCTCAAGCCCAGGGCTGGCAAAAAAAAAAAAAAAAAAACAGGGACGCCAACTCTGCTATGCCATGGACCAAAAATCTGTCAAGCAAGGCTGTTCTCTTTTTATCCTTAATCCAGCAAGCCCTTGCCTCTCTGCTCACATTGACTGGGCTCCGGTTCGCAATCTACAAAAGGATGTGGCTTAATGAAACAGGATGTAGCTCCAACGCAAGGAGCTTCTAACAGGATAAGAAAAGGATGGATGGAACCAAAATGTAATTAATAAGGGCCACGCCACCTGGCCAAAGTAGGAGCCTTTCAGTAAAACCATTCTCTCAAGAGTAAAAGAAAGGAAGCAAATCACTTTGATAGAAAAGATGCTTTTCTGGGCAGAGAATGTAGCTTAGTGGTAGAGTGCTTGCCTAGCATGCACAGAGCTGTGGGTTCAATTCTTCAGCACCACATAAACAGAAAGCCAGAGGTAGTGTTGTAGCTGGGGGGACAGTGCTTGGTGCCCTGAGTTCAAGTTTCAAGGGGGGGGGAGAAGCGGGCAGAACTCCTAGAGTCCCATCTTGACAGGCTCCAGTTCCCTACAAGACAGAAAAGCCAGAACACAAACAGTGGGGACATCCAAGGCAGTGATTCTGCCCATACCCAGACCACGAAGCTGCATCCTCACATTCCAGGGATCCTCTCACAGGCACCTGCGCCTCTTTTGCAACAGCGGCTATCTTGGTGTTACATTTTTGGTTTGTGCCCCCTGGTGATTAGAACTTGTCATGGCAGCGTAGGCGTCTGCTTTTCCTCCAGGAGGCCAGCCGTTCCTGACTCACCCAGGAGGAGGCAGTGCTGATTCATTTCCAAGCCGCCTTCCCACACCTACATCTGCCTCCCTTGAAAGGCGATCCAGAACAGTCCCCGATGAGAAGCTTAAGTGAATGAGAATAGAAGCCAGATTTCCAAAAGCTGTTTTAAAAGCTTAGGATAGCCCGGTGCGGTGGCTCACGCCTGTCATCCTAGCTACTCGGGAGGCTGAGATCTGAGGATGGAGGTTCAAAGCCAGCCCAGGCACTAAAGAATGTGAGACTCTTATCTCCAATTAACCTCTAGAAAACGGGAAGTGGCACTGTGGCTCCAAGGGTAGGGTGGTAGCTTTGAGCTGAAGAGCTCAGGGACAGCACCCAGGCCCAGAATTCAACCCATGACCAACAACAACCAAAAAAAAAAAAAAGCTTAGGAGGGATACAGGCTGGAGAGGAAAGTAGATGTCAGAAGTGAGAGACAGGCCTGCTGAAGGCTGCCACCCATCCCTTTCCCAAGGAAAGAAAACGGTCTCACCATAAAGGCCCCAGGTGTCTTGGTGTTACCTCTGACTCACTGACTTGGGTGAGTTGAGCCACAGCTCTGAGCTCAAACTTTTTCACCATAAGAATCACCTTTATAGGAAATGGGGCTTGGCCCAGGGGTAGGATGGTAGCCTTGAGCTGAAGAGCTCAGAGTTTAAGCCCCACAACCACAAAAAAAAAAAAAATATATATATATATATATATATATCACTTTTATTATCCTTTGTTCCCCAAATAAGCTTGGGAATATTTTCCTCACTAAATTGCATAAAATCATCTATGAGCCATATGTTACTAGTCATACTCATAACTATCTCTCGATAGAATGACCAATACGAGAGAAGCCCTGCTCTCAGGGGATTAAGTCATTCTCCATCAGCCTTTTGTAATAGGTGTGTGCATTCCCTTTGCTGGGCGATAATATAAGGTACCTACTGTGTACTAGGTGCTTCCCATTAATTCAAATTCATACCACATCCCAAGAATGTGCTATAATCTTAACCACATTGACAGAAGAGGGAACTGAAACTCCAGGAAGTCTGCCTAAATTCACACAGTTAAGGAAAATGGTAAGACAAGCACAGTAGTATGGCAGTATTAAAACCTCTTTTATGAGCAAACGTCTGGTGATTCCCATTCCTGCTCAGATGAGCCTCAGTCTGAGGTCCTCTTCTCCTCATGCCACATCCAGCCCAGCAATCTCTTGTCTCCACCTCACCAAGGCCCAAAGGCCCTTCTCAACCTCTCTGTTTCCAGCATCTTTTCATTGGGCCCTCACTTGCCCTGGGGCCCAAATTTAAAATAAGCTGAGAAGAATCTGGGTACTGGTGGATTGCATCTGTAATCCTAGCCACTCAGAAGGCTGAGATCTGAGGCTCATAGTTTAAAGCCAGCCTGGACAGGCAAAATCTAAGAGACTTTTATCTCTAATTAACTACCAAAATGCCAGAAGTGTAACTGAGGGCTGGTGGCTTATGCCTGTAATGCTAGCTACTCAGGAAGCCAATCCAGGCAGGAAAGTCCATGAGATTCTTATCCTAATAAACTACTCAGAAAAAGACGGAAGTGGTGCTGTGGTTCAACTGGTAGAGCACTAGCCTTGAGCACAAAGAGGCCCAGGGACAGTACCCAGGCCCTGAATCTGAGCCCCAGGATGGGCAGGGGAAAAAAAGCCAGAAGTGGAAGTATGGCTCGAGAGGTAGAATGCAGTGGCAATGCTTTAGGGAGGGAGTGATTTTCCTCCATCCCTCAGAAGAATTCTTCAGAGGCAAGTACTTAAGGAGATGAAAATGATGGGGAGACTGAGCAGACTCTAGTCTGTGCATCATTACTGTAGCTCCCACTTCCTCTACTGGCCTGGCCCCAAGTGTGCCCTCCTCTCTCCCACAGACCACCTGCCACTCTATAAGTGTGGGCAGCTGCTGTCTGTAATAATGGAAAAACAACAGGAGATACATATGAAGATCTTATTGGCCTCAGTTCCAAATTACATTCTCTAGTCTGTGGCTGTGATTTGGAGTCCTGCAGGAATCCTTTATCTCAAGACTCCAAAGGGAAAAGAATATGAATAATGATCTCTCTCTCCCCCTCTCCCCCCCCTCTCTTTCCCTCTCTTCCTCTCCCTGAAAGCCCAACACTCAGGCCACTGCCTTCTTGGCCCCTCTGTTACCATCTGCTTGTGCCATTACCAAGGATCATTCCTCAGAGGGATGTGGACAAGACCAAATTGTTCCTGAGTCTCCAACTTCTAACCATCAATACTATCATTGTGTCCTAGTGAAAGCCAGGACACAAGCTAGGATAGCAGTGGAGCAAATCCACCAGAACACATGGAAATCACTAGAGGGTAGTGAACCCTGAGTGGGCATGGAAGCTCTGAGCCCCTCGTCCTAGGTATCTCTTCTTGTATATTTTGTCTTGTGTTAAATTGGGCTGGGGGGGAGGTCATGGGGGAGGGTTGTTTGCTGGTGACATTGGTGGTGGTTTAAAAAGACCCAGGCTGGTCTCAAATTCTTGGACTCAGATCATCCTGCCTCAGATCTCAAGTAGCTGGGACTAAAGACATTCCCACTGCAGCCAGCTTTAATCTCTGCATCTGTGTATTTTGCCATGCCCTGTATAATAAACCAGGAAACTAAAGCAAAAGAAATACATTTGAAAATATGAAAGAATGGATCTGTGAAATAGGATCTGACAACCAAGCTCTTAGTGAAAAATCAACAAATTGTGACTATTTCATGGAAAGTACTTTTTGAGGATTCCCAGAATGTTGGAGCCAAATGTTTATTTCCTTCTGAGAAACAAGCAGGTAGATAAACATGTAATTATGGGAAGGTGAGTTTACAGCTCACAATGATTCCAGAACTTATTCCACTGGTGTATATCCACAGTTTCTGAACTCTATCAAAAAATGGAGAATTAGCTGGGCGCTGATGGCTCAGAAGGCTGTGATCTGAGGGTCACAATTCAAAGCCAGCCCAGGCAGAAAAGTCCAGAGACTTTTATCTCCAATAAACTACTCAGAAAAAGTGGCCCTGTGGCTCAAATGTTAGAGCACTAGCCTTAAATACAGAAAAATTCAGGGACCAGGCTCTGAGTTCAAGCCCCAGGACTGGCAAAAAAAAAAAAAAAAAAAAGTTGTGGGACAATGAGACTGGTTTCCAGTTGAATTGGGATTAGTCATCAAAGACTTGTGTTTCCACACTGCTAATTAATGAATATTTAAAGTGCACCCCATAAAATATGGCTTATTATGTCATATATCATAGTCATCTAATGTATACATGAAAGATTTATTACAATCTAGTGTCACTAAGGAAAACATACTTTGTAGTTTAAACTAAAACCAGTTAGACTTCAGTATTTCACTGTCACATTAAATCTCTTTGCCTGAAAAAGGAAAGAAAGGAAGAAAGAAAAGAAAAGAAGCTCGGTGCTGGTGACTCATGCTTGTAATCTTAGCTGCTTAAGAGCCTGAGATTTCAGGATGGCAGTCTGAAGCCAGCCTGAGTGGGAAAGTTTCAGAGACTCTTATCTCCAGCAAGACTTTTATCACCACAAAAGCCAGGATTGGTCTGTGGCTCAAATGGTAGAGTTCCAGCTTTGAGTGAAAAAGCAACAGGACAGTGCTCAGGTCCAGAGTTCAAACCCCAGTGTTGGCACATCCTACACGGGAAATAGAGACAGGGAGAAAGCGAGGGAAGGAGAGAGGGAGAGAAGAAGGGAGGGAGGGAAGTATAGCTTTTCTGGACTATTCCTTTATACAGATTAATGTCAAAACTGGGGATTTACGAGTCCAGTTTGGACATTACATACTTGTAATCCCTACACTTGAGAGGAAGAGACAGGAGAACTTTGAGCTGAAGGATAGCCTGGGCTGTATAGCAAGAGTCAGACTACACTGGTCTAGACAGTGAGGCCCCACCTCAAAAAAATAATGATAAGAGGGGCCAGTAGTGTGGCCTAGTGGTAGAGTGCTCACCTAGCATGCATGAAGCCCTGGGTTCGATTCCTCAGTACCACATACACAGAAAAAGTCAGAAATGGTGTTGTGGTTCAAGTGACAGAGCTCTAGCCTTAAGCAAAAAGTGTCGAAGGACAGTGCCGAGGCCCTAAGTCAAGCCCCAGGACTGGCAAAAAATAATGATGATGATGATGATAATTGGGGTCTTGCCTCTCCAACACACAGCTTCCTTACAATCTCCCTACAGAAGCCCAGGGTTCCTGAAGCCTGAATCAAGCACCCAGAACATTTCTACCCTGACTGCCAGCTCCTGGAGACCTCCCACAGCCAGAGGCTGGCAGCTATGCCAGCAAGTGCATGAGCCTGGGTGTCAGGCAGACTTGAATCTGAAGCCAGACTCTACCCCCTGCCAGAATAGAGGGCCAAGAAAGGAGAATGTCACATGGTGAGACTGGTGCTAATAGGATTCCACATAAATCAAAGTCACTATCTTCCCAGAAACACCCAACTTGAGACATGTGTTCTGATATGTTCCCAAAAATGCAGAGAACTTCCCAAATTCCAGAAAGGGACAAAGGGCAAATGCAGATAAAGGAAAGTGACTCAGGAGAGGGAGCAGTGATTTTAAAAATTATAGGGTAGGGCCCGGGAGTTTGGCCTAGCGGTTAAAGTGCTTGCCTAGCATGCACAAAGACCCGGGTTCGATTCCTCGGTATCCCACATACACAACCAAGCCGGAAGTGGCAGAGACGAGACTGCAACAAGCGACAGAGAGCGAAAGCAAGCAAGCGGAGCCCAACAGAGTGGTGGCCGGAGCGAGCGGGGCCAGAAAGAGAGAGAGAAGGGGGCAAAAAAAAAAAAAAAAAAATTATAGGGTATTGGGCCAGGAGTTTGGCCTAGTGGTAGACCCGAGTTCGATTCCTTGGTACCACATACATAGAAAAAAGCTGGAAGTGGTGCTGAGGCTCAAGTGGTAGAGCTCTAGACTCGAGAAAGTCCAAGGACAGTGCTCAGGCCCTGAGCTCAAGCCCAGGACTGGCGAAAAAACAAAAATTATAGGGTATTGCTCTAAAATCTATGTGCCAGTGATTGTATATAGAGAATCCCTTCTTGGATACTGGTTTGTTAAACATGACATTTTAAATATGATGTAAAATTCAATGTTAATTAAATCTTTTTTAAAAATTATAGGGTATTGCTCATAAAGAAGTGATTTAAAGAAAAACAGTGTTTCAAAAGACCAACATATAAAACTGAGAAGTTACTATAGAAAAGGAAGACTTTGGATCCTGGATTTGAATTTGACTGTCAAATTCTAATTCTATGAAGATCATTCGGCTCTAAGAGAAGCTCAATTCAAACTCACTGATGCAAAAAAGAATGTTGTGCCATGTAGTATAAAGTGGCTATGATAACAGAAGATCAATGAATGACAGCCATGGGGACCAGAAAAGGGAACACAACACCCATTCACCCATCTCTCTATCCATGCATCCATCCTTCTCTCATGCTGTCTCCCTTTGCATGCTGGCATGTTGCATAGCAAAGCCTCTCCATATAATGAAGAACATAGCCACATGTTCCTCCAGGTTTATAAACTCAACATCTGTATATTAAACCAGGGAAGAGTCCTCATGAGTCAATGTGTTCTGCCATGGGCAAAGCCCTATTGCCAGGGAGACAAATAATTGACCAGGGTCATACTCAACCTTGTACGCAAGGATCTCTTACTAAAGGAAGGAAGCAAGTTATTGGTCACTACACTCTCCACATGATCCTGCAAACATGCTTAATCCCCTCTAAACATCACTTTCCACTTCTGCAACACAGGGATGCTATTGCTCGGCTGGTTTAAAGCCAGCCCAAGCACAAAAGTTCATGAGACTCTTTTTTCTTTTTTTTTTTTTTTTTGGTGGGGATAATGTATAGAGGGGTTACAGTTACATTCGTCAGGCAGTAGGTGCATTACTTCTTGCACATTGATACCCCTTCTCATGTTTTTGTACCCATTTCCCTCCCCCACCCCCTCCCAATCATCTAGTTTTCCCCCCTTCCCTTCCCTATTTCAAATAAACATATATACAATATACCAGGTAACAAAGTCAGGTATAATAACAACATGAGATTAATCATAAGGGCAAAAAAAAAAGAGAAGAGAAATAACATAGTACATTAAGAACAACAAGAACACAAGACTCTTATCTCCACCAATTAACTGGAAATGGCATTGTGGCTCAAAGTGGTAGAGCACTAGCCTTGAGCTGAAGAGCTCAGGGACAGCCCCCAGGCCTAGAGTTCAAGCCCCATGGCCAATCAAGAAAAAACAAAACAAAACAAAAAAGCAAAAAGTGCTGATAATAATTATAATTACAATAAATAACATTTATATTATTTATAATAATATAAATAATAAGTCATTGTTAGTATTATTATCAAAAACTTACAATGAAAAAAAAATGTGTTCTTTTTGTTTCATTCTTTCTGCTAGTTTGGACACGATCATGTTTGTCTCATTATAATTAGCAAAATACCTAGGCCCATATTCAAAGGAAATGAAATTCGGTGAAACTCTTGATATAGTTCAATGCCTCCATACCCTATTTCATAAGAAATCAATTCAACTCTATCTTCATCCAGCTTACTCATGCAATACTTTGTGGGACAGCACCGAGGCCCAGAGTTCAAAAAAAAATCATATTTAAGGCTGGGAAGGTAACTTAGTGGTAGAGTGCTTGCCTAACATGCATGAAGCCCTGGGTTCAATTCCTCACTACCACAAACACAGAGAAGGCCAGAAGTGGTGCTGAGGCTCAAGTGGTTCAAGTTCTGTCCTTCAAGTTCTGTCCTTCAGCAAAAGAAGTTCAGGGACAGTGCCCAAGCCCTGACTTCAAGCACAGGAGGGGCCAAAATAAATGAGCTAAAAATAAGAATACTTGGTGATCATCCCCACGCTATTGATCCAGCTCTGGTCTAGATTTGGATTCCCCATGGGACTCTCCTCCTGAGGAAGAAATGGAGCTGATTCCTGGAATGCTGGGGCAGTTCGGGTTACTGCACAATCAGAATATGAAGAATGAGTCTGTCAGTGCAAGCTCATTCCCAGTGAAGTGATACAGAATGTGTCCTCTGGCCAGAGAAACATCTGCTCCTGAGAAGGGAAAAGGCAGAGATGTAGAAACACACTCCAACTTGCTGAAGTGCTGGTCCTGCAGACACTTCACCACGGATGGTGCACGTATTACCTAAGCTATTCTGCCAACCACCTTATAACATGGGTAGTGTCTGTGATTCATAGATCAAGAGAAGGAAGCTCGGTGGCTTAAGAACCGAGCTGGGGTTTTAAACACAGGCTAAGCAGGCTACAGAGCTTTACTCCTCAGTCACCTGAGCTCTGCAATTGTTTTGCCCAAAGTTTCTTCTCTGGCCTCTTCCCCAGTTCCTCTTCTCCCTCCCTACAGCTGGCTAACATGGGTCCTTTGAAAGTATCTCTCCTGCCTCCCACCCTTTATCTCCTTCCCCTCTCGCTCCCTTTCTCACAGCATCATCACTCCACAGTGTACACAGCTCCTAAAATCAAAGCATTTGAATCTGCACTCAGTCAGTTGTATAGGGGACACTATTATTACACTCCCTCTCCCCAGTCCCACCATGGGCATCATCCCTGCCTGGCTCAAGCCCAGATCTGGCCAAGCCCTATGCTGGCCACAAGTCCTCACTAAGCACAAACCAGTGTTCCTGGGTTTCCTTCGAAACCTCACCTGGCTGACGCCGTGTCACCCCAGCCTGTCCAAGAACTGTAACCTCCTGACCAGCCCTCCTGCATTCCAGTCATTCCCTTCTTGGCTCATCAGGATGAGATCGGTCCATTCTGTCACTCTGCTCAGAAGCCTCTGGGACTCTCATGACACCACATCACTCAACTCTTCAATTTATTATCCTTCAATTTATTTTTGGTGTGGTGGTGGTGATGATGGTGTTTCTCCTCTTCCTCCTCCTCTTCCTCCTCTCCCTCCTCCTTTTCTTCCTTCACCCTTTCGTCCTCCTCTTCATCTCCTCTTCTTCTCCTCTTCTTCCTCATCCTTTTTCTTGAAGAGATGGGGGTCTTACTCTGAGGCCCAAGTTGGTCTCAAATGGATGGGGCACCAGCGACCCTCTTTCCTGTCCTCCCAAGGAGGCAGAACTATAGGCATAAGCCCCCTTTCCTGAGTCTAACTCATTCTTTATTTATACACGCAACAAATGTTTATTAAGTACTGACACAGCACTGTGCCTTGCAGATAAACGGATGAATAAATAAAACAAATGTAGTCCCATTCCTGGCAGAGCATATAATCAGAAAGGAGAAGACAGGAAGTAAGGTTATAATTATATATTATAACAACTGCTAAGAATGAAAACAAATAGGCACAATGATAGAGAAGCATGGAAGGTAGGGAAACCTGATAGACAAGGGGAAAATGAGGTATATATAGTCAGCTCACAGCAAACACAGAAGCTATTCATTCATTTGCTTTCCTTAAGATTAAGGGACCAAAGTCATCTAGAGAAAAATCAATCAAGATAACTTGAGGAAAATGAAGCCTGGTGAAGGCAACTCAGAAATATGGTACTTGTTTATTTATTTATTTTTGAACTGTGGTATTTAAAAACATCTAAGTGCCATCTTTGTTTCAAAGAGAAACGACAGGATGCATCCCTTCCTGAGGAATGCATTCCTCACGCGGAGTTAACACTTATCTGCCAGGATGTAGGCCTTCCGTCCAGAAATGCCCCCCTAAAACTTAAGCAACCTACTACCCAAAATGCAGCTAACAGAGCAACTTCCTTATCTCAAGGATAAGGATCTGCTTTACAGCAGAATTTGTTAGGAAAATGGAGGAGGACAGAAAAGAACCGGGCAAGGACTGTGTATGTATTGCCAATGAGGAGCACAGATCTTCCTGTGGGTTTGGACTGGATTTGGGAGTGGGCTTATAGGGCTTAACGAGGAAGCAAAGGAATAAAAATCGGACTGTAATTACTGGGAGGAGGGGGGTGCTAGGGTCAGGAACTTTCAGTTAGGTCCAGAATGGAATGTCCCGCCTGAGGTGAGAATCTATGGTCTCCTGGGAGCCAAGGGTGGTGGCCTCGGCCAGGCCCAGGTTGGAATAACCTGCCTGCAGACAGGCATGTGGTCAAGCCTGTTTGTGTGCACCTGCTGTCTTGCTTGACCTGAGGGAATAAGGCAGGAATCCATTTTTCATATTCCATCTTTAGATACATAAAAAGGTTGGGACAAGAGAAGAGAGGCAAGTCCTTCAGCATTCATTCTTACCTGCGAGAAATACTGCCAAACACCCAGAAGCTCAGAATGTAACACCAGGTGTGCTTAAAGACAAAGCACCTATCTTTGCAAAACTTTGAAAGCAGATCCCCTGCCTTTACTACATAAATGTCCCTAACAGCCAAAGAGCTGTATGTTTCTCTCTATTTCTCTGTGAGAACATCCACACTCTCCGGGAGTGTGTCCCTTCTGTTTGTCTGTTTGTCTGCTTGCCTGCTTGCTTACTTACTCAATAAAGCTCTGCCAATATTTCTTAGCATTGTGACTTGTCCAGAAATTCTTATTCTACCATCCAAGTCAAGGACCCTGAGTGAAGAACCCCTATACCTAAGGGAAACTTCACGAAGCCTCTGGTGACAATAGGCGCCCACTTGAGTGTCACAGCTGGAAAAGGCTTGCTGAGATCAAAAGAATGAGGAATTACACACACAGGAAGTGGTGAATGTGAACTCCCCAGGCTGGCTCCAGAGATGGGAGTGAATTTGAGGTACAGAGGTAGCAAAAGGCCAGTATGGATGGAGCAAGGATAGTGAGGGAAAGAACTGCAGAAGGTAGCCGGGTGCAGTGGCTCACGCCTGTAACCCTAGCTACTCAGGAGGCTGAGATCGGAGGATCATGGTTCAAAGCCATCCGGGCACTAAAGATGGTGAGACTTTTATCTCCTATTAATCACTAGGAAAAAAAAAAAAAAACCAAAACAGGAAATGGGGCTGTGGCTCCAGGGGTGGGGCTGTAGCCTTGAAGGGAAGAGCTCAGGGACAGAGCCCAGGCCCAGAGTTTAAGCCCCATGACCCACAAAACAAAAAAATGGCAGAAGGTAAAATTAGAGAGTCAAAGGGGTCAAATCATGTAGAGCTTTGTTAGGTCAGTGTTAGGTTTTGTTCAATTCAATATCTAACACAGGCCAAGAGCGGTAGCACATGCTTGTCATTCCAGGAAAAAAAAAAAAAAAAAAAAAAAGCCTGGAACGTGGTACATGTCTATAATCTCAGCCCTCAGGAGGTGTTCAAGGCCAGCCTGAGATACACAGCAAATTCCCTTTTCAAAACAACTACAGAACTGGGTGCAAGTGGCTCATGCCTATAATCCTAGCTATTCAGGAGGCTGAGATTTTAGGATAGATAGTCAAAGCCAGCCTAGGCAGGAAAGTTCTCTGATACTCTTATCTCCAATTAACCACCAGAAAACCAGAAGCGAAACTGTGGCTCAAGTAGGGTGCTAGTCTTGAGCTGAAGGGCTCAGGGACAACTCCAGGCCCAGAATTCAAGCCCCATGACTAACAACAACAACAACAAAAAAAACAAAAAACAAAAAAAAAAATCACAGGTAAAGCAGAGGAGGAGGAGGAGGAGGAGGAGGAGGAGGAGGAGCAGCAGCAGCAGCAGAAGTCTCAGTGGTAAAAGAA
Organism: Megascapheus bottae; assembly: GCF_031878675.1. Classification (NCBI taxonomy): domain Eukaryota; kingdom Metazoa; phylum Chordata; class Mammalia; order Rodentia; family Geomyidae; genus Megascapheus; species Megascapheus bottae. Next base: position 39,852,796 of record NC_143518.1, on the reverse strand, counting down.
CACAACAAAATTAAAAATGTCATTATGGAAAGAATGAGAAATGTAGAAAACAGAAAAGTTCAAGAAATATACAATTGATATTCATAAAGAAAAGAACAAGCATAAAATAGCAAAACAAAATGATCTAAAATATTTTTTTATTCTTCAAGCCTATGAATATACCTTATTCCAAGAAAGGAAAAGTGATCCAGTTTTAAGACAACCAAGGCACATCTGAGGGAGTCATTGGGTTAATGAAAGAGAATTAACATTTACATGGAAAGCATGACAATGTGAACAACTGTGTGTGTGTGTGTGTGTGTGTGTGTGTGTGTGTGTGTGTGTGTGTGTGTTTTAACTGAAGGCCAAACTCACAACAAAGCTAAGGAAATTATCCAAGGACCACCCCCCCCCAAAAAAAAGAGGAACTAAAAACCAAGTAAGCATGGGTTACTACTACAGCTGTCCTAGGAGAGGGACAGTTTCTAGTCTCAGGAAACAAAGGGCTTCAGTTCCCAAGGTCCAGGGGAGAAAAAATGAACCCTATGTCTACAAGCAGCTGGGAGCTGGAAAGTCCCCAGAAGATATTAGAAACCTCCAAAGATGTACCCTTAGCTGAACACTAGGCTAAAGGAAAGTCTCTGAGCCAAGGAACCCCCAGGAAGCTGTTATTTCTTGGCCTGAGCTGTGGTTGGGAAGCCACATCGTTCCCTAGAAAAATCTTAACCGTGGGCATGTCTTTATGAACATTAAGATTTCACTTTACGGGCTAGTATGGTTCAGAAAGTCTCAAATCAAGAAGCTTGAGGGAAAAGGTTATGCTAAACTAGTAAATGCCTTGGAGCCCTTGGAAAAGCAAAGCAAAAGCAAAATTGCTTTGAAGGCCCACACCCTTCAACCAAACCAACCAGTTTTCCTAAATAAAGCTGGGTTGAAACTGTTTAAAGTACATAGAATAAATAGCTTTGCAGAAAAAAAAAAACCACACACACACACACACACACACACACAAACACACGTCAAAATACATTGACTATGGAGAGAAAATCTGACAGATCTATAGCCATTAAATTATCAGTAATAATAATCTACCCCTAAAAAGATACAAATTGAAGATAAAAGAGGCTGATAGTTTTGAATTTTTTTTTGTTGTTTTGTGTTTGTTTGTTTTGGGGTTTTTTGGGGGGGGGGGGTGTTATGGGGCTTGCACTCTGGGCCTGGGCACTGTCCCTGAACTCTTCAGCTCAAGGCTACCACCTTACCCCTCAGCCATAGCCCCACTTCCTGTATTCTAGTGATTCATTGGAGATGAATCTCAAGGACTTTTGTGTCCGGGCTGGCTTTGAACCTCCATCCTCAGATCTCAGCCTCCTGAGTAGCTAGGATTACAGGTGTGAGCCACCACTCCCAGTGAGTCTGCTAAGTTTTTATAAGCAGGTTTGTTAAATACTCAAAGAAAAAAAAATCTTGTGTAAATGTGTGTTTTCCAAAAATAGAGAAACAAAATACTGCCCAAAGGGCACCTTTATGGGCTAATTACTGCATTCTCTGTTGCCCCTTCTCTCTATAGCAAAAGAAGCCCTGTCTTTAAGTTCAGATAAAAGCCACACTCCAAAGCCTTCATTAGAGACAGGGAAGTGCAGCTATGTGGCTGAATTCTAGCCAAGGGAAGTAAACTGAAGGGCTACAGGCAACTTTTAGTTAATGCTCATAAAGCACAAGACCTGCTTTTTCTTCCACTATCCTACCTGGAAAATAGTTAAGCAAACATGGTGACAAACACCTACAATCCCAATACTGGAAGACTGGGGTTAAGTGAATACAAGTTCAAAGTCAGACTGGACAACATAATGAGTTGGAAGTCAGCCTGGACTACCTAGCAAAACTCAGTCTCAATATCATGAAAGGAAAAAAAGGAAAGGAGAGAGGGAGGAAAGAAGGAAGGGAGGGGAGAGAGAGGGAGGGAGGGAGGAAAAAAAGGGAGGGAAGGAGGGAGAGAAGGAAAGCAAAAGGCATACAAGTCCCATCAGGCTAAGATGCTGTGGACAATGGGTGGAGCTGACCTGGGGCAGACAAGCCTCCTCCCTGAGCAAATTCTCCTGCTAGAGGATGGAACTAAAGTCTCTTTACTCCAGCCGCTTTTAAATAATGACTGAACAGGAAATTCCTGCCCAGGGTATCACCCAAGGGAGTGGCAGAAAACAGAATGGTAACACCAGTTCTTGACACCCTTGGCTGTCCCCACTGAGGGTTCCCCAATACCCACTATCAGATGTGAGGTCACAGACAGCTCCAGTCCAAGAGCCCCACCAGGACCGGATGGTTCTAAAGTCCAGAACCAGAGATGTACAGCAATTAGAAGAAAATACTAGGATAAAGGAAAGACCAACAAAAACCATTTAAAATAGTTATTGAAATTGATCAACTAGGCAATTCAAATATGATGATAAATATGCCCCCAAAAATAAAGATTCATGCTAGGAATAACCACAAGTCACAGAAAAGAATGATGGGAACATAGTGAATCCAAGACACATACTAATTGACAAAGTACACAACAATTGCAGAGCTGGGGAACAGGGATAGAACTGAGAACAAATCAATGAACTGAGATATCAGATTGAGAAACTATTCCAGAAGATGGAAGGAAAGATCAACATGGAGTCTTTTTTTTTTTTAAGGTGCTGAATGATATGGAGAATAGGAGTAGAATCTTAACACCAACAAGATAGGATTCCTCAACGGAGGAAATAGTTGAATTAGTAGTACTGATAAATGTCCAGGAATTACAGAAATATGAAAGGACTCACAAAGTACTAGATGGAAGACTAGGAGCATGGCTTCAGTGGTAGAGCGCTTAGCTACCATGTGAGAGGTCCTGAGTTCAAGCCTCAGTACGGGGGCAAGCGTGCATACATGCACACATATATACACGCATACACACACACAGAACAATAGATAGAAGTATGAAACAGGTTACTGTGTGCTGGCTACCAGCTTGTCTTAGACTATATTCATACCCACAAGTTGCGTGAAGAGGATTTATTACTTATAGCTTGGAAGCAAAGGTCAACAAATCATGGTAACCCAGTTCCCCAAGGCTCAGAAAAGCTGCCCAGGACAGCTTGTGCCCACTTGCTGTACAGCTGAAAGAGCCTGGAAAGTATCCTGCCATGGACTTTATACCCCAGAGACAATGGGACAAGTTGTCTCTTCACAGTTTCATTCTTCCAGATGCTAAGCCACCAGACACTGACAATGCCAGGTGGAAGCCAAAGCTACACTATCTGCATGGCCCCTCCTGCCAGCAAGCCAGCCCTAGCAGCACACACACCCCGACCTCCAGTGGGCTGTCCTGTCTGATGGTCTCAATGGTGACTCCTGCAGCTGTCATGGTCATGGAGATTGTATTAGCCACATGCTGGTCACGCCATAGTCCAAGACTTTAGTGGAAGAAGTAATGCGAAGCCCTGAGGGCCCAGCCTCCTTTCCCAGGAGCCTCCAGGAACCCAGCCAGCCCAGCAGCAGCAGCTCAGTGGCCCTTGTTTCTGTGAGAGAAAATGGATTTTGGAGTATACCCAGAACCAGGCTGACATTAAACTCTAAATATGATCTGTGCAGCCAGGTGCAGTGACTCACGCCTGTAATTCTAGTTCTCGGGAGGCTGAGATCTGAGGATGGAGATTCAAAACCAGCCCAGGCACTAAAGTCCTTGAGACTCTTATCTCCAATGAATCACTAGAACACAGGAAGTGGGGCTGTGGCTGAGTGGTAGGGTGGAACAGCACCCAGGCCAAATTCAAGCCCTGACCACCACCACTCCCCCCACCAAAAAAAGAAAGTGAGCTGTGGAGACTGTTCAAACTGGCAAAGAGATTCATCTAATTGAGTTCAACTAGAAGAGAGAAAGATGTGGCTTTCAAGCTGGATGCAATGGCTCGTGCCTGTAATCCTAGCTACTCAGGAAGCTAAGATCTGAGGATCATGGTTCAAAGCCAGCCTGGGCAGTAAAGAACTTATCTCCAATTAATCATTAGAAAATGGGAAGTGGGGCTTGGCTCAAGGGTAAGGCAGTAGCCTTGAGCTGAAGAGCTCAGGGACAGGGCCCAGACCAAGTTCAAGGAAGGAAGGAAGGAAGAAAGGAAGGGAGAAAGAAAGAAAACTCAAGGATAGTACCCAGGCTCTGAATTCAAGCCCCAGGACTGGCAAAAAAAAAAGGAAGAGAGAGAGAGAGAGAGAGAGAGAGAGAGAGAGAGAGAGAGAGAGAGAGAGAGAGAGAGAGAGAGAGAGAGAGAGAGGAGCGGAGAGGAGAGGAGAGGGGGGGAGGGAGAGAGAGAGAGAAGTCGAGGCTACAAATGAAGCCTTAAAAAAATCCCAAAGAGGGCCCGGAGTTTGACCTAGTGGTAGAGTGCTAGCCTAGCATGCCCAAAGTCCCAGGTTCAATTCCTCAGTACCACATGCATAGAAAAAAGCCGGAAGTGGTGCTGAGGCTCAAGTGGTAGAGCTCTAGCCTTGAGAAAGTCCAAGGACAGTGCTCAGACCCTAAGCTCAAGCCCAGGACTGCCAAAAAAAAAAATACCAAAAATTCATCAATATACATATATTTTTTTGACTATATTGCAAAAAAATTGAAATGAATGCATAAATAAAGTAATGTTTAACTAACCATGCCCTCTAAATTAAAAACAGCCCAGATATCCACTGTAGGAGTATGGGTAAATAAATTGGAGTATATTCATACAATGAAATATGGCAGAGGAGTGAAAAATGAACTATCAATATGAATAAACATATTTCTTCAAAGAAAGAAATCTGGGAACATGGTTCACATCTGTAATCCCAGCACTTGGGAGACTGAGGTGGGAGAATCATGAGTTAGCTATCTGCCTGGGGTACATATTAAGACTCCCTCAGCAGGGCGCTGGTGGCTCATGCCTGTAGCTCGTCCTAGCTATCCAGGAGACTGAGATCTGAGGATTGCAGTTCAAAGCCAGCCCTGGCAAAAGAAAAAGTCTGTGAGACTCTTATCTCCAATTAACTCCCCCAAAACAGCAAAAGAGCTCAGAGACAGACAGCACCCAGGCTCTGAGTTCAAGTCCCACTACTGACCAAAACAAAAAAAGGCTATCTCAAAATTTTAAAAAGAGCAGAAGTTTCAGACATTACTGTGTCGTTTATGTAAAAGTACAAAGACATTCAATGCTAAATAACATATTGCTTATACATATGTTCCTGTGTGATAAAAAAAATTGTTTTCAATCAAGAGAATCATAAACATGTAATTCAAGCCAGTCAAGGTGGCTCAAGCCTGTAATCCTAGCTACTCTGGAGGCTGGGATCTGAGGATCATGGTTCAAAGCCATCTCAGACACAAAAGAACTTGAGACTCTTATCTCCAATTTAACCTCTTGAAAATGGGAAGCAGGGCATGGCTCAAGGGTAGGGTGGTAGCTTTGAGCTGAATCACTCAGGGACAGTGTGCAGGCCAAGTTCAAGCCCTATGACCCACCAAAAAAAAACAAAAAATGAAAAAAGATAAACATGTAATTCAGCATAATGGCTAGTTAAGAAAAAGTAAGAGCAAGATGAGATTGTACACAGAGCTTTTAACTAGATCTCTAAGCTTTATTTGTTCACATGATGTAATCCAAAGCAAATGTAGAAACATGTTGAAAATCTGTTGCTCATGAGTGGATATTGTGTTGGTTTCTATACACTTGAAATATGAAATCAGTCATGAAAATAGCAGGAAAGAAAAGGAATCTGAGACAGCATCTCTGAACAGAAATTAAGTTTTATATAAAGGAGATTTCCTATTTCTCATGAAGCACAAAGGGGAATTGAACAGAAGGAGCAATGTCCACCAGACTTAAAAGAGAAAGAATGACTGACCCAAGAATTCTCTTCAGTGCCAAGCAGCAATCGTCTCCAGCTGAAAGAACTCAGGGAATACATGAGCCCAGAGCCTTTGAAATCCAACCAGCCAATCAAATCAAGGGGGCATGAATGAAGCTGCCAGGCTGAAAGGACTGTTTGTGAACACTGAATTCAGAAAAGTGAGTCTTCACATACATGGGAATCATGGTTACAAAACAGAATGTTGTTAGACCCCCGAAGGCACAGAAAATAAGCAACTAGATGGCACATGTTTATTTGGGAGAAAAGCCTGTGGAGAGAGCTTCCAGCAAAGAGCTGGAGCCCACAGCCACTTACAGACCGAAGGGTTTTATGGGGGCAGACAAGTAGGTCACGTAGGGAGGGTGAGAGGAAAAGGGGAAATGCTCTGTTTTGAACTGATGTTAAGCAAAACTCTTAGGCAGAGCCCCTGATCAATATTTTTAAATTACCTCATAAAATGATCAGAACTTGGGACAGAGAAATGAAAGTATGAATGTATGATTTCCTTATCCCTCAGGAAAAGTCCGATATGAAAATGTATAGCTGGCCCGGAGCTCTTCAGCTCAAGGCTACTGCCCTACCCTTGAGCCAAGCTCCACTTCCCATTCTCTAGAGGTTGATTGGAGATAAGAGTCTCAGGTCCCGCAGCTGGCAGTTTGGCCTAGTGGTAGAGTGCTTGCCTAGCATTCACGAAGACCCAGGTTCAGTTCCTCGGTACCACATACATACAAAAAAGCTGGAAGTGGTGCTGAGGCTCAAGTGGTAGCGCTCTACCCCTGAGCTCAAGCCCACGGCTGGCCAAAAAAAAAAAGCTGATGCTCTAAAACTTAATCCAAAAGTCTATTTCTGGCTTTTTAGGAGTTCATTTGAGATCAGAGTCTCTGAGACTTTCCTACACAGGCTGACTTTGAACTGTGATCCACATATTTTAGACTCTTGAATAGTTAGGATTATAGATGCCCAGGGGCAAACCCATCCTTATCTAATACTTACGTTGCCATCTAAACGTTTCTGACTCACAATCTGCTAACCTAGTCCATCCTTCTGAACTCTATGTAACTTCCTTTTTCAGATCACATTGCTATAACTAATCTTGAAATATCCATATGCCTTCCTCCCCCTCTACCCACAGAAAAACATCTCAGCCTCTCCCAATGCTCCCTGTGTCAATCAATGGTCCCACCATTCTGGTTGTGGTCAGATATGTGGGAGTGTCCAAGACACCAGATTGTTTCTAGTCCATCAGGTTCACTCCATCTTCCAGGCCTAGTATCTTACCCCCTACATCATGTCTCATCAATTCCTTTCCTTCTCCCATCTCCAGCTAAATTTCTACAGAGATAGTCCCTACATCAAGGCTAAATCAGATGACTTGGTGAAAAATTCCTACTAATGTGATCCTTCAGAAGTTACCTCAGAGTTCGTGTGATCTTGTGGCTGTTTGCTGTCTTCTCTGGACTTCAAGCTTTATAAAATCAGGAAACATCTTTTCCTATTGTTCCTATTTGTAGTCTCCCCTGAGCCTGTAGCATACCACATGCCACATGCCAGGCCTGCAGGGGACACTCTTGGTCCTACATTGTATTAAGGCCAACACATAGACAAGGGCTCTCTGCCATCTGACAGTATACACAGCACTGATAAAAGATGGAATCCGAAAGCCAATTACTGATGGCTCATATCTGTAATCTTAGCTACTCAGGAGGCTGAGATTTGAGGTTCATGGTTCAAAGCCAGCCCAGGCACCAATTAGCCACCAGAAAACTGGAGTAGCACTGGTAGAGCTCTAGCCTACAGTGAAAAAACTTAGGGACCTCACCAGGGCCCTGAGTTCAAGTTCCATGACTAAAAACAAAACAAAACAAAACTGAGACTCTTATTAACCAGCAAAAAGCCAAAAGTGGAGGTATGACTCAAGTGGTAGAGAACCAGTCTTTTTTTTTTTTTTTTTTTTGCCAGTCCTGGGCTTAAGCTTAGGGCCTAAGCACTGTCCTTGGATTTTCTCAAGGCTAGAACTCTACCACTCGAGCCTTAGCACCACTTCCAGCTTTTTTTCTATATATGTAGTACCGAGGAAATGAACCCGGGTCTTTGTGCATGCTAGGCAAGCACTCTACTACTAGGCCAAACTCCCAGTCCCGAGAACCAGTCTTAAGTAAAAAAACCAAGCAAGAACTTAAGGCCCTGAGGTCAAAGCATAGTACACACACACACACACACACACACACACACACACACACACACACAGAAAGAAAGAGGAAGGAGGACAGGAAGAGGAGGGACCTGAGCTGCCAGTCTCCTGGCCTCCAGCAGTGTGCCCTTAGGTAAGTCCTATCACATCTCCAAATATTGGTTTCTTCAGTGAATTACAGGCATTGGTGCCTATCTTGGGGGCTTATGAGGAGAAACAAGTAAGTCTTGGAAACAAAAGACATTCTTAAAACTTTTAATATTGGACCACAGAAATAATTGCCTAGTTTTGTTTTGATTGTTGTTTTTTCTAGTTTTGTTGGTGGTGATGGTGTTCTTTGTAGGGTGTGTGTGTGTGTGTGTGTGTGTGTGTGTGTGTGTGTGTCTGTGTGTCTGTGTCTGTGTGTCTGCATGTGTGTGAGTCCTGGGACTAGACACTGTCCTGACTCTTTTTTGCTCAGGGCTAGTGCTCTACCATTTGAGCCATAGCTCCACTTCCATCTTTTTTTTTTCTGTTTACTAGCTTATTGGAGATAAGAATCTGATAGACTTTCCTGCCTGGACTGGCTTTTGAATCTCCAGTCTCAAATCTCAGCCTCCTGCGTAGCTAGGATGACAGGAATGAGCCACCAGGCCCCAGCTTGGCTAGTTTTTTGAAAGAAATTTTACTAAGAATTCAAGTGGGAAAACAAGAAGCATCCCATTTGTATTAAAATTTCTCATTTTGAAGCAATAAAAATGAAGGGGTTGTCACATCAGAACATTAGAACTCAGTGCTGTTTCGTTTCCAAAGCTTTCTGGATGGTATCAGCCATTTCAGAAGTGCTAGGAGCATAGTGTGAAGAGTGGCCAGGTGGGGCTGGAAATGTACTTAGTGGTAGAGTTCTTGCCTAACATGCAGACATTCTGGGTTCAATTCCTCAGTACCACATAAATAGAAAAAAAAAAAAAGAAAAAGAAAAGTGGTGCTAATGGAGCACTAGCCTTGAGCAAAAGAAGCTCAGGGACGGTGGCTAAGCCCTGAGTAAAAGCCCCAGAACCGAGGGGAAAAAAAAGTGGCCATGTGCTTGACACTGTCCTGGTAGCAGCTACTCAGGGATGAAATAGCTGTTCACTTACAACCTGCCTAGGAACAAGGACAGAGACTAAATGCAGCCTGGAGTGTTACACGTGCTATTCTGGACCCTATCTGTTCACTGCTGTCCCACGTCCACTGCTGCCTACCTATATTTCCGTTCAAATTCCTCCATCCCTTCTCTCCTCTCTCTCCCTCTCCCCCGCCCCCTCTCTCTGCCTGTCCTAGGGCTTGAACTCAGGGCCTGAGCACTATTCCTGAGCTTTTGTACTCAAGGCTAGTGCTCTACCACTTGATCCGCAGCTCCACTTTCGGCTTTTGGTGGCAAATTGGAGATAAAAGTCTCTCAGACTTTCCTGCTTGGATTAGAATCCAGAATCATGATCTTCAGATCTCTGCCTCCTAAGTAGATAGGATTATATGTGTAAACCACCAGCACCCAATATATTCTTTTTGACTTGAACTCGCTTGGGCAGGCTCTGTCACTGAGCTCTTCAGCTCAAGGCTAGCACCCTACCCTTGAGCCAACCCCCACTTCCCATTTTCTAGAGGTTAACTGGAGCTAAGAGTCTCAGGTCCTTTTGTGCCTTGGCTGGCTTTGAACCTTGATCCTCAGATCTCAGCCTCCTGAGTAGCTAGGATTACAGGCGTGAACCACCTCACCTGGCTCCAATATATTCATTTTTTTTTATCTATTTTAGTGGCTAAACAAACAAGTCAATAGAGATAAAGTGAAAAAATGAGTCTAGTATTTATAAGAAAAACCACCAATCAATGGATACGTACTAAAGCTAAACACAAGTAGTTTTAGAATCTCTCCTCTTCTGTGGCCCCATAAGCTAGGTTCTCACACTAAAGAATAAGTCCAGCTGCTGATGGAATTGACGAGCACAACTTCCTGGGTACCTCCTGCCCCCACCCCAACACCACTTTAATACCAAGAGTGTGAACCCCAGACCAGACAGGCCACATTGAGATCCTAGACCCAGGATCATAGAGGCCTGCTGCTGGTTCCATCTCTCCTGCTCAGCTCTGGTCACCACCCCCTCTCTGCCCTTTTCTCACTTACTCAGTTTGGGACACGTCAGGCTGAGTCCCTTGACCTCATAGAAGCTGTTTTTGCTCCTCTGGGACCTCTCTGGCTCCAGACCCTGAGGCCATTACAGTTTTCCAACCTCCACAGAATCTCAGATTCCTCCAGGAAGTTCCTCTGCCTCCTAGCTCCCCTCAGCTCAAGCTAATACCCTTTAAGAGCCACAGCCATCTGACTGCAGTCATTTCTGCCACCAGTTCTTTTTTTTTTTTTTTTTTTTTTTTTTTTGCCAGTCCTGGGCTTGAGCTCAGGGCCTGAGCACTGTCCTTGGACTTTCTCAAGGCTAGAGCTCTACCACTTGAGCCTCAGCACCACTTCCGGCTTTTTTCTATGTATGTGGTACCAAGGAATCAAACCCGGGTCTTCATGCATGCTAGGCAAGCACTTTAACCACTAGGCCAAACTCCCAGCCCTCTGCCACCAGTTCTAAAGTCTTGGTGAGGTGCAAGGCTGGGCTCTACCAAGTACTTTGGGCAGTGAAGGAATCCAGCCCATCATCTCCCAAGGAAGCAGAAGTGCTTCCCTCAAGACTGGAAACACCTAGGGCTTTGAGGATTGCCATAGTTTAGATGTGGTATGTCTCCCCACCTCCCCCCACAACCCCCGAAGACCTATGTGTTCACGTTTTGGTTCCCATTTGGCACTGCCGGGAGATGGTAGAAACACTAAGAGATCCGGCCTCCTGGAAGGTTTTAGGTCATTGCGGCTACACCCTCAAAAGGGACTGTGAGACCCTGACCGCTTTCTCTTCTTTGTGTTACAGCCATGAATTGAGCGGTTTTGCACATTCCCTTCCCAGACAGTGAGGCCTCCTGACCATAGACTGAAACTGCCCAAAGTGTGAGCCAAAAAAGCCTTTCATCTTCATAAATTGAATATTCCAAGCATGCTGCTAGAGTAAAGGGGAAAACTAAGGACAAGGATGCATCTTCTCTGCCACCCAGAAGCCTGACACCTACCATTATCACATTATTCCTGCTCCACCTTCTTTGCTCCTTTTCCTCCCTGTGCTCCTCCCCAGCCTTCTGATTCAGCTCAGCTCATGCTTTCTCCAGGAGGCATTCTTTAGTAGCACTCACACTACAGTAACTTTGCTTCTCTCTAGCGTCTAACCTGACAGCTCTTGTTTCTTTGCTCTTTGAAGGATTTTTCAATTATTTCTGCATTGTACATTTTTAAGTTGACAGCTAAGCTCTTCTGTCATCTTTAAATGACTGCAAAGGGTGTACTTTCTAAAGTGTTTTAGATATTATAACATTTTCAAATGAAACTATTCAATGTGTTTTAACGGGGCTTAGTGAAATCCAAATACCATCCATTTAAAATACAGATCTATATTGGGCCGGGAGTTTGGCCTAGTGGTTAAAGTGCTTGCCTAGCATGCATGAAGACACGGGTTCGATTCCTCGGTACCACATATAGAAAAAAAGCCGGAAGTGGTGCTGAGGCTCAAGTGGTAGAGCTCTAGCCTTGAGAAAGTCCAAGCACAGTGCTCAGGCCCTGAGCTCAAGCCCAGGACTGGCAAAAAATAAATAAATAAATAAATAAATAAAAATAAAATAGAATACAGATCTATAAAAGAATAACTAGACAGAAGAACAGTAAATATGCGGAGGAATTGCATACTACAGACCAATTAGAGACATTTAGACATTTATTAGTAGTATTTTGTAACCATAATGAACTACCTGCAGCAACTAGCTTCATAGGGAGGAAAGGTTTATTTAGCTCACCATGTTAGAGGTCCAAAGTTCAAGACTAGATGGAAAGACCACATCAGTTGGCATCAGTGAGGACAACAGATGAAGGCATGTTGTTTAGGAGTATTAGTAAGTGTTTCAATCATATCTCACACAGATAGAGAGAAAAAGCATGGGTAGGGCTAGGTCTGCACCCTTTATAACATTCCTCTTCGGAGAATGACCAAATGATTCATAAGAGAAATTCTCCAAAAACCTAAGTATCTCTCACTAGGTCCCACCTCCCAATATTATTACTCTAGGACAAGCCTATAGTCAGCAAAGATCCTTGGGGAATTCAGAGCATGTTCAAACCACCACAGATATACACAAAACACTCTATCCAATAGTGGTCAAAGGCACTTCCTCTCAAGTGTTCTCTAACATGGAAAGACTACATGTTAAGTAATATAACAAATCTTAACACACTTGAGAAGATTGAAATCAGACAAAGTATCTTCTCTGACCACAATGGAATGAAGCTAGAAATCAACAACAGAAATTGGAAATTTCACAAACATGTGGACATTGGGCAATACACTTCTGTACAAGGCCAATGAGGAAATCACAAGATAAATTAGAAAATAGCTTGAGAAAATGAAAGCAAAGACACAGCATACCAAAACTTATGATACACAGCAAAAATAGTATAAACAGAGAGGTTTATAAGTGAGTAATGCTACATTTCATATAAAATAAAGATCTCTAACAACCTAACTTCACACCTTAAGAAACAAAAAGAATAGACTAATTCTAAACTTAGCTAAAGAAGGGAAACTATATGAGAGGTAACAGAAAAACAACACAAAAAAAAAAAATGATAATGGAACCAGGAGCATGGCCTAGTGGTAGGATGCTTGCCCAGTATGCAGAAAGCCCTGGGTATGATTCCACAGAAAAAGCCAGCAGTGGTGCTGAAGCTCAAGTGGTAGAGTACTACCCTCGAGAAAGCTCAAGGATAGTGCCCAGGCCCTAAGTTCAAGCCCAAGGACCGTTAAAAAAAAAAAAAAGAAGAAGAAAAGAAAAGAAAAAGAAAAAAGACAGAAAGCAAGCAAGAAAAAAAGAAAACAAAAACAAAATCTGAAAAATTATAACTAATATAATGAATCTGATCAAAACCTTCCAACAAAGATAAACTCAGGACCAGATGACATGACTGGAAAATTTTATCTAACACTTAAAGAAAAATTAATACAAATCCTTCACAAACTCATCCAAAAAAGCCAAAGAGAAAGGAACATTTCTGAACTTATTCTATGAGACCATGATGACTCTAATACCAAAGTTTAAAGATACTATAAGATTACAGACTAAAATCCTGATAAATATTCAGGAAAAAATCACCAACAAGTTAGCACTGGTGACTCATCCTAACTATTCAAGAAGTTGAGATCTAAAATCACAGTTTGGAGACAACATGAGCAGAAAAGTCTACCAAAAATTAACTACCAAAAATCCATAAATGGAGTTATGGCTCAAGTAATAGAGTACTATACTAGCCTTGAACAAAAAAAGCCCAGGGACAGTGCCCAGGCCCTGAGTTCAAGACCCAGAACATTCCCTCTCTCCCATTCTCTCTTCTTTTCTCTCTGTCTCTGTCTCTTTCTCTGACTCTCTCTCTCTCTCTCTCTTTCTCTCTCTTTCTCTTTCCCACACACACACATAGACAAATCATCAATAAGATACTAGCAAATTATATTGAACAGTAAATTAAGACTATGAACCATTAAGAATGTAAACCAAAGTAGGATTTATCCCTACAACGCAATGATAGTTTAACGTAGAGAAAACAATAAATGTACCACATAAATAGAAAAGAGAACAAAGAAATCACATGATCATCTCAACTGATACAAAAAAGCACATTTCATGATTTAAAAAAAAAACACCAAAGGCAATTAGAAATAGAGGAAAATTACTCCAGTCATGTGAAAAACTCATAACTAACATCTAACATCACATCCAACAGCAAAAAAAAAAAACCTCAGTTTTCCTCTAAGATCAGGAACAAGACAAGTATGTTTGCTCTCACAGCATTTCTTAAGCTTGCCTAGCAAGTTCAAGACACTGAGTTCAAACTCCAAACCATTTAAAAAAAATTTTTTTTTTGTGGGTAATGATGCTTGAACTCGGCCTGGGTGCTGTCCCTGAGCTCTTCAGCTCAGTGCTACCCTACCCTTGAGCCAAGCCTCACTTCCCATTTTTCTAGAGGTTAATTGGAGATAAGAGTCTCAGGTTCTTTTGTGCCCAAGCTGGCTTTGAAACCTGATCCTCAGATCTCAGCCCCCAGAGTAGCTAGGATTACAGGGATGAGCCACTGTGCCCGGCCCATTTAAAATTTTATAATGTATAAGCATGGGCATCAAGTTCAAGGCTAGCCTGGACTATTTTGATAGGCCTTATCTCAAAAGCACATAGGCACATGGACACTGAAAGGAAGAGGATAAAGGGTTAGTTAAATACAAATACAAATCAGGAGGATCAAGTTCTAATGTTCCATAACACAACAGTGACTATAGTTAGTTAATAATAATTACTGTATATTTCAAAATACCTAGGGCCAGGAGCATGGCCTACTGGTAGAATGCTCACATAGCATGCATGAATCCCTGGGTTTGGTTCCTTGGTACCATATGCACAGAAAAAGCCAGAAGTGGCACTGTGGCTCAAGTGGCAGAGCATTAGCCTTGAGAAAGCCCAAGGACAGTGCCCAGGCCCTAAATTCAAGCCCCAGGCCTGACCAAAAAAAAAAAAAAAATCTAGAAAAAATGGACTCTTAATGTTCCCAGTGTTTGAGGTGATAGGTATGCTAATTACCCTGATTTGATCATTGTATATTATCAAAATGTTACATTGCACTCCATGAGTATGTATACAATTTTTTTGTGTGGGTCATGTGGCTTGAATCCAGCCTGAATGCTGTCCTTCAGCTCAAGGCTACCGCCCTACCCTTGAGCCAAGCCCCACTTCCTATTTTCTAGAGGTTAATTGGAGATAACGTCCTTGTGTGCTCAGGTTGGCTTTGAACCTTGATCCTCAGATCTCAGCCTCCAGAGTAGCTAGGATTACAGGTGTGAGCCATCAACCAGATTGTATATAATTATTTGTGTGTCACTTAAAAATCATGTAAACTGGAAGTGATGCTGTGGCTCAAGTGGTAGAGTGCTAGCCTTGACAGTGCACAAGCCCTGAGTTCAAACCCCAGGACTGGCCAAAAAGAAAAAATGTCCTTTAGGACCAGGAGTTTGGCCTAGTGGTAGAGTGCTTGCCTAGCATGTACAAAGACCCGGGTTCAATTCCTTGGTACCACATATATAGAAAAAAAATCATGTAAACTACAATGAGCCATCATGTCTTAGGATGGCCACTATTAAAAATATAAACAGAACATAACAAGTCTGGGTGAAGATGTGGAGAAATTGAACACTTACATTTTATGGCTGGGACTGTAAAATGATGCAGTTGCTATGGAAAAGTGTAGAGATTTCTCAAAAATCCAAAAACAGGGAGGATTGTGGCTTACTGGTAAAATGCTTGATTATCATGTATGAACATACCCTGGTTCGATTCCTCAGTATCACATAAACAAAAAATAAATGAAAGAAACAAAATTAAAAGAGAAAAAATATGAAAAAAGGGAAAGAAAGTAGAATATTTGTTATGGGGGGAGGAAAAGTAGCACTTCCATGAGTATAAAGTTATGATCATGCAAAATGAAAAAGAAATAGAGATCGGTTGTGCAATCATGTGCAGAGCTAACTAGGAGACAGATCAAATTAAAGAATTTCTTGAGCCCAGGAGTCAGAGGTCAGCCTGGACAACGTATCAATAACTTGTTTTTCTTAACATAAAAACCAAAATTAGGGGCTGGGAGTTTGGCCTAGTGGTAGAGTGCTTGCCTAGCAGGCATGAAGACCCTGGTTCGATTCCTCGGTACCACATACATACAAAAAGAGCCGGAAGTGGTGTAGTGGCTCAAGTGGTAGAATGCTAGCTTTGAGAAAGCCCAAGGACAGTGCTCAGGCCCTAAGCTTAAGCCCCAGGACTGGCAAATTAATAAATAAATAAATAAATAAAATAAAACTATATATGCATATAGTTAATAGCACAGCAATGTACACTTGAAACACATTTGGAGTTCATTGTATACATGCATAGGAATGTTGCAATGAAATCTTCCCCCTTACCTAGCCAATATATGCTAATTTTTTTTTGTTTTGGGTTTTTTTTTATTGTTGTTGTTGTTGTTTTAAAGAATTGGCCACATAGCCAGGCGCGGTGGCTCGTGCCTATATTCCTAGCTACTCAGGAGGCTGAGTTCAAAGCCAGCCCAGGCATTAAAGAACATGAGAACCTTATCTCCAATTAACCCCTAGAAAATGGGGAGTGGGGCTGTGGCTCAATGGGTAGGGCTGAAGAGCTCAGGGACAGTGCTCAGGCCCAGAGTTCAAGCCCCATGACCCACAAAAAAAAAAAAAAAGGCCACAAACTCATCAAAGACCCACTCATCCCACATTACACAACACTTTTCATAGAATAGACCCAATAAAAATACTCATCAACTCATAAAAAGTAAATAAAAGAAAATGGGGTTATTTTATGTGGTTTTGTTGTTGTTTTGTTTTTGCCATAATAGATAATAGATGGGGCCGGGAGTTCAGCCTAGTCGTAGAGAGCTTGCCTAGCATGCACGAAGACCCAAGTTTGATTCCTCAGTACCACATACAAAGAAAAAGCCAGAAGTGGTGCTGAAGCTCAAATGGTAGAGTGCTAGCCTTGAGGAAAGCCCAAGGACAGTGCTCGGGGCCTAAGTTCATGCCCCAGAACTGGCAAAAAAACATAAAACAAAAAACAAAAAAACCCTATAATAGTATGACTTAAGTGGTAGAGCGAATGATCAAGGGGTTCTGAGTTCAAAAATAAGAAAACTATGGGTAGGTAAACAAATAATAGTGATAGAGGCAGAGAGATAGGCGCGCGCACACGCACGCACGCACGCGCGCGCGCGCACACACACACACACACACACACACACACACAAAGCAAAGCAAACAGATTCTTTACCAATATCATAGTGCCTAACACAGGTAAGGATCATGTTTTTTGGTTTTAATTGAGAAAGGGTTGGTGCAATGTGGAAGTGGGAAAGGAAGCCAGAGGGATACCTTGACAGATAGCCAGTTTTAGTAAGCTGAAAATCAATAAGTGGGTTGGTTCCTATAAAACTCTCTATGCCTGTACTTCCCTTGGGAAATCGTAAGCCCTAGCCTGCCTGCTCCCCTTTTAAAGCCCTGAAATGGAGCAGTTGGCATTGTCCACTCCAGCAGCTACAAGCTATGCTTCCCTTTCCCTCTCCAGTCTGCCATTTCTCCTCTCTTGCACTCCTACGTCCTACATCATGTATGTCCATTCAAATCCTCGATAGGGATTCAGAGCCTCCGTACTATTCATGGCTTGAGAAAGAATCATGGCTGCTCTTGTGGAATTGCAGTGACAGCTCAATGAGACCTGGAAGTTAAATATGAGTGAGTCTGAGTATGAGGTCTGGAAGACTGTGACATATGGCCTCTAGTTCTCTGTGGAGCAGGGGGAAGGGGAAGAAAAGAGAAAAGAGAAAGAGAGAGAGAGAGAGAGAGAGAGAGAGAGAGAGAGAGAGAGAGAGAGAGAGAGAGAGCGCACTGCTGGCTTAGGACAATAGCACCTGCTAGAATCGTGGAGGCCAGGCACTGTCTTTGAAGTTGATTTCCCTGAATGATTCCTCTGGGCCTCAGGGTTCAGGGCAAAGACCACCAAAGCAGGAGAAATTTCCAAGGTGTGTGATGGGTTTAATGAGCGTCACAAAGGGACAAGGTAAGAGGGGTACAAATTCCAAATCCAGCCTTTATTGCCTTATTTCAGTGGCTAGGCTGAGGAAGGAGGCTCCACAAAGCTTAGCTCATTGATTCCCAAGGCAAGGCAGCTGGAAGAGAAGCTCTGGAGTGCTTTTCCATCCAGCTGAGGGGCTTGAACTGAAGGGAGGGGAGAGGATGCTGCTGCTACGGCTGTGGTCAAGAGACCTCAAGCAGCAAGCTGACCTCCAGAGGTCAGGACAGACTCGGAGTCAGGCGGGCAGCACACAGGAATAGTGGGTGTTAGTAAGGTACATGGCTTGAAAAGGTAACAGAACTCTTAGGGTCCCCAAACAGCATTGAAATCTCATTGAGAGGCTCCTAGGGCCTACTGGCTCCAGGGACTAAGACCCTCAGGGAAGCACATCCCCAAACTGAGACATTCCCAAGGGGACTGTAACATCTTTCCTCAGCTGTTTAGCGAGGAGCAGGAGCAGGGCTGGAGAGAGAAGAAAAGAAAGGGGTTGAGAAGGCAAAGAGGCTGAGGGGGAGCCTGAGATGAGCACCAGGGCTCAGACATGCGCCAGGACCTAAAAGGGGTATTGGGCAGGGCCTCTAGCAGCCTCCCTGCTGCTCTTGCTGGCGGATGAGGTTGGCGATGGGGCTGGTGATGCCACCTATCAAGGTCCAATACTCATCAAAGCTGATCCATCCATCATGGTTGGCATCTAGGTTCTGGATGAGCTTGTCTGCAGCTTTTCGGTTTCCTGTGTCCTATGGAAGAATCAGGGGTCAGTCAGGATGGGGGTGACAGCCTCCAAAAGCCCTAACACCAGGCATCGTATGCCTGTAAATCCTATCTACTCAGGCTGAGATCTGAGGACCTAATTTCAAAGCCAGCCCAGAAAGGCAAGTCAGTGCGACTCTTATGTCCAAGTAACCACCAAAAAGCTGGAAGTGGAGTTGTGGTTCAAGAGACAGAATACCAGCCCTGAGCAAAAACAAACTAGGGACAACATCCAGGCCCTGAGTTCAAGCCCCAGTACTAGCACGAAAGAAGGAAGGAAGGAAGGAAGGAAGGAAGGAAGGAAGGAAGGAAGGAAGGAGGGAGGGAGGGAGGGAGGGAGGGAGGGAGGGAGGGAGGGAGGGAGGGAGGGAGGGAGGGAGGGAAGATAAGCCCCAAGAACTGACCCCTGGACAGTACCAGAATTGGGCCTGGCAGCTCTTCACTAGCTAGGCCTGGGCATGTGGAGAAGACAGAGGCCTGTGGAAGGGTGAGAAGGGGCTCTGGGGAAAGTAACTGAAAGGACTTGTGCCTCCATGGGGTGGAATGGGGAGAGGCTGCAGGGGAGCCGCACCGTCAGCATGTGGTTTAGCTCCTTCTGGAGCATCTTTCGGAAGCTCCTCCTGTTGATCTTGTTCTTGACCAGGCTGTGCTTAGACACGTATTTGTAGAAGTTTTCCACCAGGACCACCACCGCCTTCTCCAGATCAGTATAGCAGTCAGCCATCTCACCACCTCAGCTTCTCACAGGACCTGGGTACCAGGGAGGGGAGATGAAAAGAGATCACCCATTTTTCCACTCCCAGACTGCTTATCTTTTTTTTTTTGCCAGTCCTGAGTACTTGTCCTTGGGTTTTCTCAAGGCTAATGCTCTTTCACTTGAGCCACAGCACCAATTCTAGCTTTTTTTTTTTTGCCAGTCCTGGGCTTGAGCTCAGGGCCTGAGCACTGTCCTTGGACTTTCTCAAGGCTAGCACTCTACCACTTCAGTCTCAGCACCACTTCCAGCTTTTTGCTATGTATGTGGGGTACCAAGGAATCGAACCCGGGTCTTCGTGCATGGTAGGCAAGCACTCTATCACTAGGCCAAACTCCCGGCCCCTCTAGCTTTTTCTATGTATGTGGTACCAAGAATTTGAAACCAGGGCTTCGTGCATGCTAGGCAAGCACTCTACCATTAAGCCATGCTCCTGGCCCATGTTGTTTTGTTTTCTTGTGCTGGTATTGAGACTTCAACTCAAGGCCTGGGCACTGTACGCTAGCCTTTTCACCCAATGCTGATACTTTACCACTGGCGCCACATCCACATCTCTACTTCTAGCTTATCTAGCTAGATAAGAGTCTGCCCAGGCTGGCTTCAAACCATGATCCTCCGATCTCAGCCTCCTGAGGAACTAAGATTACAAGCACAAGCCACTGGTACCTGGTTGTGTATCCTTTGGAGAAGAGAAGAGGCTTAGAGGATGGGAGCACAGTAGGTGTGAGGTGGAAGGGGAAGCCTGGAATGAGAGCTATGTGACTCTTTAATCCAAGTATTCTCCAGCCCAACTGCCTGGACAGGTTTCCCAGGCCCTTCCCTTGTTTCCCCTATCAAAGCAAAAGGCTCTCATGGGGAGCAGAGGGGAGTAACTGCTCAGCTTTCCTGCCCTGCTACACATCAAGCCATCCAAGCCCCTACCCTGGGGACAAGCACAACTAAGAATTGTTAGAAAAAGTCAAGGCTGATGGGAGCAGTGAGTTTTGTCTTCTACCCACAGGACTTACACACACATACACACACACACACACACACACACACACACACACACACACGCACGCACATACACACACATGCGCGCGCAGCAACAAAGTAGGAGGTAAGGACATAGGCCTACCCCAACTCCTCTGTAGACGCCAAGGCAGTAAATTCAGAGATTCAGGCCACAGTTGTACTTCTTCAAGATAAAACAACATCTTAATCCATCAAAATACATTTTGTGTAGCTTCTCCAATTCTGCACCACACCCCGCTGGCCTATCTTCCCTCATCCCTGTCCCTAAATATATAGCACAACTAAAAGACACCCCTCCTTCATTACCTAAGGAGGAGCCAGGCCCGGCACTGCTTCAGCTGGCAACTGACCCTGGACACAGCTGCTACTTGGCAGAGGCCACAAGCGTCACCCCCTCACCCCAGGACAAAAGGCATTCACATTCCAAGCGGATATAGCCTCTGAATAACAGGATATGAGGGGAGCAGGCGGGCCTAGTCTATTGGTTGCCACCCATTCCCAGAGCCCCCCCAGATCTACCCCCAGCAAGCCAGACTGCCCTCCCACTCTGAGGCTCAAGATTGAGCTCCAGCCAACCATCATCCCGCTGGTCCCTAAGCAAGGGAAGGAGGAAGAGCCATAGCACAGCCTGACTTGGAAGGGAGGTCTCCTTCACCAGGCCCCACCACAGCCTTCTGCCCCTCCCACCTGCATTCTGATCGCTCTGGTATCCATTCCTACTCCCGTGCTAGCTGTCCAGTGCTTTCCACCCAGCCTGCCCATCCCTCTGGCTCTGCCCAAACGATGCCTTCCTTAGGATACCTGCCTTCACTTCTGCCCTCAGTGTACTCCAAGGTTCCCTTCCGCCTGGACTTCCACAAACATGTCTGCCCTCACCACACCAGCACTGGCTGAGGTCACTAACTGGTTCGGTCACTGTGTCTTTCTGGCTCTAATCTTGTTCCTTGAGGCAAATATAATGTTTCAGCTACGGTGTATTCTGAGCCATACATCAGGATTCACAGACTTAGGGACAATTTTGTAAATCCTGAATATACATCCACCCTCTTTTTAATCTCTGTAATACCCCTGGCTCAGTGCCTTGCTCAAAAGGAGACATTCTATACTATTCCACCACCTTCCAACCTTAAGGCCAGGTGCCCAAGGTACCTGACCATTTTGCCATGCTTTTTCTTTTATGGAGGTTTTTTTTTTTCCCCTAAAGAAAGGGTGAGGAGCCAGGAGTTTGGCCTAGTGGTGGAGTGCTTGCCTAGCATGCACGAAGACCTGGGTTCCATTCCTCGGTACCACATACATAGAAAAAAGCTGGAAGTGGTGCTATGGCTCAAGTGGTAGAGCGCTAGCCTTGAGAAAGCCCAAGGACAGTGCTTAGGCCCTGAGTTCAAGCCCCAGAACTGGCAAAATAAATAAATAAATAAATAAAATAAAAAGAAAGAAAGAAAAGAAGGAAGGAAGAAAGGGTGAGACCGGGAGCAAAGAAGCCAGGATACAAGAAGGAAGGAGTCTTGAGAAGGAAAGGGGTCAAGGCTGGGACTGGCAGGAAATCCTGCCCCTCTCTGCCTGTTTGACCACTCTGGTCTGTGGCTAACGGGTGACATACAGTGCCAAGATTGCAGGAAACCATATTTTCCATATTCTCGGTTTAAGTATATAACTGTGTGGTTCACTGTCCTATGCCTTTGTGAGTATTTGTACAGATTCTCTAACATTCATAAAGGAAGATATTTTTCTTTCTTCTTTCTTTCTTTCTTTCTTTCTTTCTTTTTTTTTTTTTGGTGTGTGTGGGGGTTATGGGGCTTGAACTCAGCTGGGGCACTGTCCCAGAGCTCTTCAGCTCAAGGCTACCACCCTACCCCTTGACCTGGGTGTAGTCTCTGAGCTCTGCAGCTCAAGGATACCACCCTACCCCTAGAGCCACAGCCCCACTTCTCCTTTTCTACTGATTAATTGGAGATAAGAGTCTCACGGTCTTTAGTGCTCAGGCTGTCTTTGAACAATGATCCTCAGATCTCAGCCTCCAGAGTAGTTTACAGGATTATAGGCGTGAGCCACCACACCCAGCTTTTAGAAAGACATTTTCAACCCATGATCTGTCACCCTTGGGCAGGATAGAGTGGCCCAGGTCCATGCCTAATGCTCCGGAGAACTGGGAATTGTAGCCAGAATTTTTTCTTTCAGAAAAGATTGTGCAAAGCCCTATCCCAAACAACCTTGGGACTAGGGAGAAAATTTGAAGAACCTCCCATCCCTTGCCATTCTAGACTAGTTCTCTGGGTGAGGAGTCCTGTGGGCAGCAGTCAAGAAAAAAGGGAAAAATGGATGTTTGAGTGCTGCACCTCTGTTTCTGTCCCAAAGACCAAGCCCACCTCTCCCTCCATCTGCCTTCTAGAAGTCTTCTTTCTCCCACCAAGCATCTCTCCTTCTGCTCTTCCTTAGTACAATGCCCAAACCCTACCTGGCCTCTGGCAGCAGCAGACAAAACATAGATGAGTTCCCAAGAGGAAAGCCAGCTGTCTGTTCCAGGAGAGCCAAATGGAAGATCCAGACAGACAGCTTCGGTGTCCTTGGGCTTCCTTTCCCAAGCCCTCCTCCCAGAAATCTACCTCCTCCCAACTTTCTTCTGGTTGTAAAAAGGACAACTCTGAGATAACCATCTAGACATAAGCTTTTCTGAAGCTTTTTTCTGAAAGCAGGCTATCCCAAGTAGGCTAGTCAGGTGTCATTATTGTCCTTCTACCACCCTACCCTGGAGGCCAAAAGACTTGCCCCACCCATGCCACAGCCAGCTGCTAAAGCAGCTGCCCATCCTCCCACCAGCCAGGCCTCAGGACCTCTGGGTATGGGGGGAGGGCAGGTGTGCTGTACCTTCAGCCCCTTCCCAGGCAGGTTCCTTCACTAACAGCCTCAGGAAGATCATGGCCTGAGAATGGGGGACTAAGGTATAGAGATAAGCACAAAGTATATTAGAACCTCCCCCCTCAAAAGAAAAGTAGTAATGGGGGAACCACATGCCTACCAAAGGGCCTTTCCCTAAAGGGGCCTCTCACTTGAGACACCTGCCCCTCCCCCAATGTTTTCATTGTCTTCTCCTTGGCTGATTCATCATTGAGCAACCAGGAGGCTCCAACCCCCCCCCCCACTCCGCCCACCACCTGAGCCCAGCTTGCTGACTTCTCCAAAAGCCCTAATTGCCCCTGACACCATGCCCCTGGATCTCAGCCACTATATCCCCACCCTCCCACCCCCAGATTCAGAGCCCCACTCCCTCCAGTGCCTGTTAATCACCCCCAACACATCAAATCCCCAGTCTGGAGCCCAGAATGTCTACCACACCCTCCAAGGTTCACCTTCTCTTCCCACCTTGCACACATTTCTTGATACTTCAACTGTTTCCACGTATTGGGATGATCTAAACTCCTGCCCACCCCCCCCCACACACCCCTACTCAATGTCCTCTCCAGAGCCTAGATCATTTTCAAACTTAAGTTTAGCATTCTTTGGGTCCCTTCCACATACTTCAAATTCATTCACTTATTCATTCATTTGCTAACTCCTGTCACTCACTGCCTCATTTATTCACTCTCTCTCTTACAGGTTCAACAATGCATTCATTCACTCATTCATTCAGTCATTCCCTCAGCTGCCTTCAGTACAAAGAAAAAAAAACAGCAATCTCAACTGGGCTGGTAATGCAAGCTCCATTTGTAAAACTATTTCAAATAAAAACAAGCCTTTCTAGCCTCAACATGCTGCTTGTTCTTTCCCCAGACTCACCCATGCCTCCCCTCCCCATTCTCACAAGATTCTCATTCCCTCAGGAAGCAGAGATAGGGTAGCTTAGGGGAAGCTAATCAGCAATCAGAAAACATCTAACCCAAGATCTGGGACATCTAACCCAAGATCACTAGAACAAGCCCAGCACTAATGGCTCAAGCCTTTAATTCTAACTATTCAGATTAAGATCTGATCTTCAAAGTTCAAAGCCAGCCAGGTCAGGAAAGTGCATGAGGATTTCATCTACAATTAACCATCAAAAAGTTAGGAGTGGTGCTTGGCCCAAGTGGTAGAGTGCCAGCCTTGAGTGGAAAAAAAAATGATTAAAGGGCAGTGTCCAGACCCTTGAGTTTAAGCCCCAGTACTAGCACATACACAACACACACACACACACACACACACGTACACACAAATTTTAAAAGTACTAAATCAGCTCTTCAAGAACAAACAAACCTGCATTCCTTCTATCATTCTGTCTTATCTCACAGATGTTCAATGAGATACAAAATGGCCCTAGACCAGAAATGGCACAGTGGCACAAAGTGGTAGAGCTCTAGCCTTGAGTGAAAAAGCTCAAGGACAGTGCCCAGGCCCTGAGTTCAAGCCCCATGACTGACAAAAAAAAAGAAAAAGATAGCATCACAAGGAACATATTTCCATGTCTCAAGATCCCTTGATTGCAAAGCCAACTGAGATCCATTGTCTCCATGCTTGGGTAACAATATCAAAGATGATGCGAAAATTGCTAGATCTCAGCCTGTTTATGGGACATAAAACCTCTGGAGCAGGCTCATAGGTAATAGCCAGCAAAAATGTATGTAGCACAGGAAGTCAAATTTCTTCTTATCGTTAGTGCAAGTTTGAGGGTATTTGGTGGGTGACTGGAAAACTGAGTAGACTTTCGATCAGGGGATTATTCCTCTTTTCCAAATACCCTACCAGTGACAAACCCACAGAGAACAAGAAAGCCTGCCATTCTTGCTCCCTTCTACTTGAGTAACCCATTTACCTTCTACCCACTTTGATTTCAGTTTCCTCTAAATTTTTTTCCAGCCAGGTTCACACACACACACACACACACACACACACACACACACACACACACACGCTCATATACTTGACTACCCCTGGACTCTCTAACACTGACAGTTTTTCACAAGTTGGTACAAAAGGTTGAGGCCACTTCGCCACCATGCCTGACCTTGCCCCCACCTCAACAGGACTGGGCAGGAAAATGCACCCATAGTACAGTTGGCTCTGCTAAGTGCAGCAAGACAAGCCAGGACCTGCCTGGGTCCTGAAGTGGAGAAGCTACCGGTTCAAGGTTCAGCCCCTTTTCCTTTCCCGCTCCTGGGAAGCTCCCAGGCTTCCCCAGAGCCCCACCCAGATCCCTCCTAAAGAACTGCGCCGGCCAGGGGCCTGCGTCCGGGACCTGCCTGGCCTGCCCATAAGATAGAAGAGAGGCTACCTCTGGCCCAGCCTCCACTCCCTAGGTTCTCAGGCTCCAGGGCCCTCCCTAGCTCCTCTTGGACCCCTACCCTTTCCCAGGACCCAATTACCAGAGCTTTATGAGGCCAGGATCTCTATTAAGGTACACCTGCCCTTTTCTTTTTTTCTGTACAGGGGACCGCACAGCTGTGGGCAAGGCTCCAGCGTGATCTGCTCAGTGTCCTAGCCCCTGGAGAGGAGCCCAGTCAGCTGCTGGGCCCGGGAGGGGGTCTTGCCACCCTTTCCATTCATCTGGAAGCCTCACCCAGCTTCCAACAGTACTAGGACGCCCCACTTCCAAACTGGCCTTTGGGGAAAGTTAATAATCATCCAAATCTTCCAGGCTGGTCTCTGGGGCAGGCCCTTCTCCGCAGGCCCCCTTCACTGGCCTCTCAAGTCTACAGACTCCCTCAGGGCAGCCACCAAAGTCCCAGGCTGGGTCTGGGGTGCTCACCTGCCTTCTCCGTCCACGGCCTCTCCTGCAGGGATCTAGGGCCTGGGCTCTGACACGGCCTAACAAGCTCCCGGCTCAGCCCAGCCAGGACTCCTCCCCGCTGCGCTCCCAGAATCTGTCCCACTCCCTCCCGGCCCTGCCTGGCTGAGCTGGCTCAGTGGGGAGGTAGTGACTGAGCTCCCTCTTGACTTGGCCCTGGGGTTGGGCCCTTGTTAAAGGGATATACACCTTTTTTAACACCCCTCAACCACCACCCCAGAGGGAGTGGTAGAAGCTGGCACTCCCCAACCGCACCCTTCTTACTCCTCAGGACCTGAGCAGAACCCCACAAGGTGGAGAAAGGCAGGGAAGGGCTGCCACCTGTCCTCACCTAGGTCACTGAGAGCCCAGTTTCAGGGGCACCTAACAGACAAGTTCAGTTGGCATTCCAGCCTAATCTAGCTGGCCACAGAAACTTCCTTGCTATTGGGATTCCAGGAGGAACACCTGATAGCTGTTGGCCGGAGTCAGAAGGCAGACACCGGAAACTAGAATTCTGGTCTTTCTAGTTCAGCTATCTTGAACTCTCCTGAGACCCATCCCTAAAACCCCTCATCCTGCGAAAGGACTCCTCTGCAAACTTCCAGCCCCTCTGCAAACTCCCACCCCTCATCGTTCCCTCAGGTCCCCAAGGGAGCTGGCCAACCTGGCCTCTCTTTAATAGGGTCACAGTTAGGGCTGGGAGTTTGGCCTAGTGGTTAAAGTGCTTGCCTAGCATGCACGAAGACCCGGGTTCGATTCCTCGGTACCACATACATAGAAAAAAGCTGGAAGTGGTGCTGAGGCTCAAGTGGTAGAGCTCTAGCCTTGAGAAAGTCCAAGGACAGTGCTCAGGCCCTGAGCTCAAGCCCAGGACTGGTAAAAAAAAAAAAAAAAATAGGGTCACAGTTAGAACCACTTCCATGCAGACTTCCCATTATGCACTCATGATGTGTCAGGCTGTCAGATAAGAAGTCACCTAGTGACGGGCCCTCTCCTCCTCCCAGCACTCCTGACATGAGTCAGGATATTCTATGAGCATGCACCAAACTTCAGAGACCTAAGTGGCAGAGCTGGGATTCAATCCCAAACCAGTGGGCCTGTTTCTTAGCCCCCCACCCCCACATTCCTTTGCCATTCGTAGGTTGGGCCTGAAAACATGTAAGTTCATGTCCTTTACCCCAAGTGTGTATATCTGTCTGACAGCGGATTAGCAACAAACAATCCTGTTGCTGAGAACAGATCAGGACTCCCACCTTTCAAGTACCACCCTTAACCCCAGTCCCTGGAGAGAGTGAGTACTCAATCCCTGTCAACCACCCCAACTCTGAATGTTCCACCCCACCAATGGCTTTTCCATTCAACCCCAAGAGGCTCTCGTCCAGGGGTCCTGAGGGTGGGGAGGGGGTATCCAATCCAGACAACACTTTTTACTTTTTCCATTTTTTAATTAATCAAATGATACAAAACAACCATCATTCTGTAAATGCCCAAGCACCCAGCTGGGTTCTCTCACTCCCAGAGTCATACCCCTTTTCAGCCTGTTCCCTGATCCTGCTCCCCTTCTTCCCCTGCCCTAGCCCACTAATAGACTGCTAGGAGGGAGATAGAATTGGGAGCAAGAAGGGATAGCATGGGACAGACAGCTATAGTTGGGGTTGGGGAAGAGATTAGAAGGGGAAGGGTCTCAGAGACCCTTTATAGTACCATATATCCAGCCATATTCCAAGCCCTTTTCTTCAAATCATTTCCCATAACCCAGCTCCTTTCACCACTCCCCTGCTACCAAGCCACTGGGCCCTTACACCATCCTCATCCCTCCATGTGCTCCTCAGCCCCAACCTATCCCTGAGGCTTCCCTGGGATGCAGACCCCTAGAGCCATGAGCTCCATTAAGCATGATAGAGCACCCCAAGATCCTAGAGCACAGAGATCCTAGGGAAGGCTGTTATGATCCTGGACTTTGCAGAGATGAGGAGAGGTGTGAGCTGGGGAACAGTGTAGTGATGGTGGAAAGAAATTTTATTTTCAAGTCCACAGTCTCTAAGGTCCCCTTTTCCCTCAACTATTTTCCCTCCCAGCCCCCCAATTCCATGAGGATGTCCTCAACTTCCTGGGACTGGGTTCTCCAGCTTCACACTCTTGGCTGCTTCTCCAATCAGCTCCCAGAAGCTCCCGAACTCCAGTTTCGAGTCATTACAGTTGCTCAGGTTGGCAATTTTCTCTTCCAGCCCACAATTGTTCTGTGGAGAGGGAAGATACCATAGCTTAGCAAGTTGGTACTTTCAGATCTTCCCACCCCACCCTGGCTGGAGGCAGACTGCAGGGCCCTGGCAATGGCAAGAGGGAAGGGCTGGGGGTTGCCAGTGCCACTGTGGGGGTGGGGTCTTGGAACAGTTGCTTGGGAAGTCAAAGACCAGGATAAGGTGGGGACCACTCCCCCCAGTACCGGCATGAGGTGGGGCAGCTGCTGCGTGACCAGGTTCTGCAGCTCAGAGGGAGTGAGCATCTCCTTTCCACCTTCTGCAGAGTACTGGTGGAAATTCTTGATGAGAGTCTCGATGGCCCTCTCCACATCACTGAACTCCTGGGCATCCTGCAGGCAGGAGAAACGAGCTGCATCAGGGAAGTTCTACCTACCCCCACGACAACTGCTTCCCCCAGGAACTCTGGCAACGCCAACTGCACAGAAGACAACTGTAGAGGTACACAGGCCTCTGCCCACTCCAGAGCCCAGAATCCAGTTCCCCCACCCCACCCCTACCAAGGCACCCAGGCCACAACTGCTTCTGCCCTGAGCCCTAGGTTAGGCAAGCCTGCCTTCCTCAACAGCCCCAACCCCAGCAGGACAGGTTCTAGCATGTGCCCAGATAACCTCTTCCCAGGAGCTCTCCATCTGCTTCACACTGTGTGTGAGGATCAGGGAAGGATTCAGGTCTCCCCTGGCCAGGTCTGGGTGCAGGGCAAGGCCAAGGTAAACAGCACAAGGCAGTGGGAGACATAGACACTTAGGGTGAGAGAAGGGAATGTAGGAACAAATTGGGCAGGTGAAGAGGCCCACCTCAGCGTTGGCTGACCGACACTGTCCCATGGTGCACTTGGTCCTTTGGTGAGAGTGGTGTTGTCTTACAGCCTGCCCCACAGAAGCTGATGGCTCATGATCTGCCTAGAAGAAGAGGAGGCCTGAAGTAAAATTAGTGTTTACCCTTCTTCCTCTATGACCTCTTTGGCTCCACTCAAGATATTCTTTTACACATGAGTTGGGGTCAACCACACACAGCACTAGCTCCTGCCCATAAGCCCTAGGCCAATCTATTTCGAGGCAATCCTCCCCTCAGATTCATTCTTCCCACCTCCTCCAGCCACCCACTTCTGCTACAAACACAAACACCAAGCTCCAGGATACAGACCACCAGCCCTCCCTTGAAAAACTTGGGCAAAGATAGACATAGAGTGATCCCTAGCCAGACACAGCCCATCCAGATGAAAAACCCTGGGTTTTCTTACCTGCTGGCAGCCGCTCAGACTGGACAGGAGGAACCAGCTCACCTGAGCTCAGCTATTATACCTGGGGGAAGGGAAGGGAGGCAGGGGGCTGGGCTTCACCCCTGGGCCAGCCCTCTTCTTACTGCAGCCTGGGCTGTGAGCCAGCCCTGTGGGCCCCACCCTCCATGAGCCCAAACTCCAGTAGGTTCCCACCCCTGCCACAGAGGAGGGAGCCATGGAGGGCCTTGGAGATGCCTCTGGCCTTAGAGCAACATGAACAGTCACTGGGACAGAAGGGAAGGAAGGGGAAAACAGGAAGGGTCTCACTAGGGAGCTGAAAGAGCTTAGGACAATTGTGAGGTGGGGAAGTAAAGGGGTCCACATTAGTCAAGAGAAAGGAGAGACAGGATCAAAGAAAGGGGTCTCTCTATAAGTTTAGTGTCTCAATGTCTACCTGCCTACCTTCCTGCCTGTCTGTTTCTTTCAAACCAGGGCCAATTTTGATAGTAATAGACAAGCAAGCTACCCAGTCATAAAGCCCAACCTCTCCCAGTTTGAATGGCAAAGAGGAATGGGGAGGTCAAGAGGAAGGTCCAGAGAAGGGCCTGGTAGAGGAAGCATTGACCTGCTCCCCACAGCAGCCTAGAATGCACATGTGCAAGGCCCAGATGAGTTACCTGGCAGCTAACCACATCTCCAAACTGGTTGGACTACAACTTCCTCCTCCTCCTCCCTCAGAATCCCAAGTCTTCCAGGCCTAGCAGCTAAACTTCAGCACCCGGCCTCCCATCCAGTCCCCAGGGTATCACCCTAGAAAGTTTGCACCAAGGAAGACCCAGTGGTCCTCATCAGTCCAGGCTCAGGGGCCTCCAACTCACAGTCCTGGGGTGGGGGCAGAAGGAAAGGCAGTGGGGTCAGCATGGGCCAGGGCCCAAGCTTAGGAGCCAGAGGCAGAATTCCTGGGCTCCTTCCCTAAATTCTCAATGCCCCACCCGTGTCACCTGTTAGCAAGCTCTTATACTTTTGGTCTTAAGTAGTGGGTGTCACTCAAGGCACTCTCTAGTGAGGGTCTCACTCAGGCACTTCCTCTAAAGGGCTTCTGAAGAGATCCTTCTGAGGGTCATTCCCTCTCAGGTCTTCTCTGAGAGCATGACATCCCTCTGAGGGTCCCTGCCATTATAAAGACATCCCCAGTGTGGAAGGCCCTCTGTCTCTGTCAGTGGTCTTCCTGAGGTCTCTTTCTGGAGGGTTTTGAGGAGAGGGGGCATCACTAGGGACCCTTCTGTGGTATAGGATGGGAAGTTTGTCTCAGTCTAACTCCCTGGACTTCTACCTGCCCCACGTGGACACCTGTAGGTACTGAAATCAAGAAGGCAGCCTTGCATCACTGCCCCACCCCTGCTCTCTCTGGTGGTGGATTTTGCAAACCACATGCCCCTCAGAACAGGAAGAATAGAGAGGGGGCAGCCAGGCCCCAAGTACTGCTCCAGCACTCTTACCCCATTTCCTTAAACCATGCTCCCCAATCCCTTCTGCTTCACTTGTTCTATGGAGGAAGAGAGGGCAGGGATGAGGAGAAGAGTTCCCATAAAGCCACCTGCAAAAGAGTCATGAATTAGGGCCAGAAATTTGGCTCGTGGTAGAGTACTTGCCTAGCATACCCAGGTTCGATTCCTCAGTACCACATATACAGAAAAAGCCAGAAGTGGTGCTGTGGCTCAAGTGGTAGAGCTCTAGCCTTGAGAAAGCCCAGGACAGTGCTCAGGCCCTGATTTCAAGCCCCAGGACTGGCAAAAACAAAACAAAAGACTCATGAATTAGAGGCCCTAGAATTTCATAATCGTTCCAGCTACTGCTTTTCTTGCTTTCTTTCTTTTTCCTTTTCTGTCTTTTGCAGTACTAGAATTACAACTTGAGCACACTTGAGCCATCCTTGAGCTCACATGCTAGGCTAGCATGACACTGCTGAGGCATACCTCAGCCCTGGTTTTCATCTGGTGATTTTTAGGATACGGTTTTGCTTCTCACCCTGGTGCATGTTTGAACTCTGATCCACTTAACTTCTTTTTTTTCTGCCAGTCCTATAGACTGGCAGGACTTGGCACTGTCCCCGAGCTTCTTTTGTTTAAGGCTAGTGCTCTACCACTTGAGTCACAGTGCCACTTCTGGCTTTTTCTATGTGGTACTGAGATATCGAACACAGGGCTTCATGCATGTTAGGCTAGCACTCTACCACTGAGCTACATTCCCAGCCTGATCCACTTTTTTTTTCCTCCAGTCCTGGGGCTTGAAGTCAGGGCCTGGACACTGTCCTTGGGCTTTCTCAAAGCTAGCATTCTACCACTTGTACCACAGCACCACTTACAGCCTTTTCTGTGTATGTGGTACCAAGGAATTGAACCCACAGCTTCATGCATGCTAGGCAAGCACTCTACCACTAGACCATGCTCCTGGCCTGATCCACTTAATTTTAAACTTCCTTTTGTCACTGGGAGGACAGACATGCCTCTGTGCCAAGTGTTCCTTCTGTGGACATAGTGTGGTGGACTTTTCTTCCTGGGCTGACCTGTACCTGTCCTCCCAATCTTATCTGCCCATGCGTGAGCCACTGCACCCAGACATGGGTGAAGGAAGAGTCTCATAAACCTTTCTGCCCAGGTTGGACTCAAATCTCAATCCTCCCACTCTCAGCATCCCACGTGACAGAATTACTGGCCTGGGTTGCCATACATGTCTCCCACTAGTCTTGACCTTGTGATTTAAACACCCTAATCATCTGCTTCTTCATCTTTTGAGGGGGGAGTGGTTACTTTGAGATAAGAGTCTCATGACTACTTTTCTGCCAGCTCAGGCAGAAAAGCTCAGGCACAGCTGGCTTTGAATCCCAATCCTCAGCTCTCAGCCTCCTACGTAGCTAGGATTACAAGTGTTGAGCCACCAGCATCCAGATGTTCCTTAATCTTTAATACAGGACTTTAGACTAGTATGGGCTTTAAAGGGCTGTGAGAATTAGCAAGGATATTGCAGGTAGAATGCCTAGCCATGTGCCCAACACATGGTGAGCCCTTGCCGCATCATGTGCATTACATATAGAGGACAAACTCTGGAAATAACATAGGGAAAATGGGGGAAACAGATCCAGAACCTTGCAGCTGAGCCCAGCAGCCAACTGGTGGGCTAGGAGCCACTTCACCTGCTCCCTCTGTGTCTTTTACTAAACCATTTATTCACTGAGCACCTACTTAATACAAGAACTAATGCTAAGTCTCCTGGGTTAGATCCTCAGCACAAAGAAGAAAAACAAGACCTGTGGTAGATGCCACAGGATATTTGAAGATAACTAAGGTTCTTCAAGGAGCTGATACGTTTCCAACTCACACTCAGGTCAGGGCAGAGAATCCCTGATCTCAAGAGAAGAAATCAAGTGGGATGTGAATAAGAAACAATTGTGTTTCAGGGAGAATGTTTTATTTGTGGGGAAAGAGGTGCTATCTGACCCTGCCCACCCCCATCCAAGCCAGCAGCCTTTACTTCTTCCGGATCTCCAAGGCCTTCTCCTTCCTGATTTCCTTGGCCAGCTCTCCAATCAATCTCCAATACTCATTGAACTTGAGCTCGGAGTCTTGATTCACATCCAAGCTCTTCATCTTCTCATCCAGGGAACCCACATCCTGCAGAGATGCAAAAGGGATGCACTCGAAATGGAGGCTCTTACAATGGGGGGGGTGAATTATTAGCAACTGCTTCCCTCAGAGAACACCAGCACCTGCCCCCTCTCCCCACCTGACCTAAAGTTGAGAATATAGCTGGGTGCTGGTGGCTCACACCTGTAATCCTAGTTACTCAAGATGCTGAGATAGGAGGACTAAGGTTTGAAGCCAGCCAAGGCAGACAAATATGAGAGACTTTTATCTCCAATTAACCAGAAAAAAAAAGTAGAGGTGTGGCTCAAGTGGTAGAATAGAACACTAGCCTTAACTGGAAAAGCCAACTGAAAGCTCAAGGCCCTGAGTTCAAGCTCTAAGAGGACCAACACACACACATGCACACACACACACACACACACACACACACACACAGAGAGAGAAAACAGAGCTAGACACAGTGGTTCATGCCTGTAATCCTAGCTATTCAGGAGGCTGAGATCTGGGATTGAGGTTCAAAGCTAGCCTGGGCACAAAAGGACTTGAGACTCTTATCTCCAATTAAACTCTAGAAAATGGGAAGCGGGACTTAGCTCAAGGGTAGGGCGGTAGCCTTGAGCTGAAGAGCTTAGGGACAGTGCCCAGGCCAAGTTTATGACCCACCAAAAAAAAAGAAAAAGAAAAAGAAAGAAAAGAAAACCTAATATATTTTTATTTTATTTTTTATTTTTTTACCAGTCCTAGGGCTTGAACTCAGAGCCTGGGTACTGTCCCTGAGCTTCTTTTACTCAAGGCTGCCTGCCATTCAACCACTTGAGCCACAGCACCACTTCTGGCTTTTGACTTTTTCATTTAGTTTTTTTTCAGATAAGGTCTCATGCCTTTAGTCAGGGCACAGCTTCAGGCCTGGATCCTCCTGCTTTAGCTCCCTAAGTAGCTAAGATTACAGGTATGTACCACATCACCCAGCCTCTGGTATTAAATATGCCCTTATTAAAAAAAAAACAAAAAAAACCGGGAGGGGGTGGCTGAGTAGGTCCTGACTTCAAGCTCCAGTACTGGCACAAAAAAAAAAAAGGAATACTAAAGTATGTTTGAAACTAACAGGAATGACTGTAAAAGACAACCAACAATTCAAGAAAGAGAAGGAATGATGTTAGGAGAGTTCTTTAACTAGGCAGTGGCTGGCATCTACTAGGCAGCAGTGGAGGGGCAGGCTTCAGAAGCAGAGCTAGATCATTGGGAACAGGAAGGAAGGCAGAGAATGTGCTGATTAGGTAGTGCAGTTGGGGGTAGTGGAAGTACTTAGATGTTTCCTGGTTACCCATATTTGCTCAGTGATTAATTCTCAGTGACAGGGAGGATGTGAAAGAAAGAGAGAAGCTGTGAATTGGTCACTGAAAGAGCTGGTAAATGAGTCAACAGGGAAATACAGCAGAATTGCCCGGCAATGTCAAGGATCCCTTTGGAATTTGTGGCTATGATTTAAAAGTGAGAAAGTCCACATGGCTGCAAATCTTTCCTAGACATATTCAGTCATCCAAGTGCCAGGCTTAGATGATGAATCTAACCAGTACATTAATATAAGTGAAATGTTGGATTTCACTAGGATTGGGATTCTGCCAATCAGGACACAGGGACAGGATCAAGGGAGTTGAGGGAATAATTCTTTATTTTATTTTATTTTTCCAGTCTTGGGGCTTGAACTCAAGGCCTGGGCACTGTCCTTGAGCTTTTATAAGGTTAGAGCTCTACCATTTGAGCCACAGCATCACTTCCAGCTTTTTCTGTGTATGTGATACCAAGGAATCGAACCCAGAGCTTCAAGCATGCTAGGCAAGGGCTCTACCACTAGGCCACACTCCCAGCCCCTGAGGAAATAATTCTAATGAAGAATCTTAGAATAAGCTAAAGAAGAAGAGAAATGAAAAAAGAAGGATGAGATGGAATATGAAAATTACAAGTCAGAAGATTGGGGCTGGGGACCAGGAGTGGTAGAGTGCTTGCCTAGCATACACAAAGACCCAGGTTTGATTCCTCAGTACCACATATATAGAAAAAAGCTGGAAATGATGCTGTGGCTCAAGTGGTAGAGCTCTAGCCTTGAAAAAGTCCAAGGACAGTGCTCAGGCCCTGAGCTCAAGCCCAGGACTGGCAAAAATAAAAGGAGGGGGGTGAGGGTGGTGGGCTGGGAGGGTAGCCTAGTGGTAGAGTGCTTGCTTAGTATGCACAAAGCTCTGAGTTCAATTCCTAGGTACTTCATTCACAGAAAAAGACAGAAGTGGTATTGTGGCTCAAGTGGTAGGACACGAGCTCTGAGAAAGCCCAAGGACAGTGTCTAGATCCCGAGTTCAAGCGCCAGCACTGGCAAAAATAAATAAATAACATTGTTGTGGCTTAGTGGTAGCAGAATGCTTGCTTAGCATGCATGAAGCACTGGGTTCGAGTCCTTGGTCCCACATAAATCAAAAGAAGCTCAGAGACAGTGCCCAGGACTAGCAATAATAATAATTGCTTTCCCATCCCACCTCCATTTCACCCTGCTTCCATCAGCTTCACTGACTTTTTTTTGGGGGGGGGGTGTAGGAAGGGTCATGGGGCTTGAACTCGGCCTGGGTGCTGTCCCTGAGCTCTTCAGCTTAAGGCTACCACCCTACCCCAGAGCCACAGCCCTACTTCCCGTTTTCAAGTGATTAATTGGAGATAAGAGTCTCTTGGCTTTGTAGTGCCCAGGCTGGCTTTGAACCACAATTCTCAGATCTCAGCCTCTTGAGTAGCTAGGATTACAGGCGTGCCACCAAGCCCAGCTTACTTCTTTTTTAATATTTCAGGGACCCCAGTTTTTTTTGGAGGGGTGTGCTTGAACTCAGAGCCTTGTACTATCTTTTGACTTTTTTTTTTTCCTGCTCAAGGCTAGCATTCTACCATTTGAACCACATCCCAGTTCTTGCTTTTTGCAGGATAATTGGAGATAAGAGTGTCTCAGATGAAGCCAGGAGCAGTGGCTCTTGCCTGTAATCCTCACTACTCAGGAAGCTGAGATCTGAGGATCAAGGTTCAAAGCCAGCCTGGGCACAAAAGGACCTAGGACTCCAATTCACCTCTAGAAAACGGGAAGTGGGGCTTGGTTCAAGGGTAGAGTGGTAGCCTTGAGCTGAAGAGCTCAGAGACAGTGCCCAGGCCAAGTTCAAGCCCCATGACCCACAAAAAAAAAAAAAAAAAAGGTCACATCTGACGTGAAAACACGATCCTCAGATCTCAGCCTCCCCAGGAGCTACAATCACAGGTACAAATATAGGTGTGACCCACGGGTGTCCAGCCCTCCCATCCTTCCTTGGCAGCCCATCTGGACTCAGCAATCTCACCACAGGTATGGAACCCCAAAACCTCTGTATCATAAAATCTCAGCCCCAGAGACTTCATCAACCTTAAGCAGGTGAGGTAGTTGTTGGGTGGCCAGGTCCTTAAACTCATTGATGCTGAGGCTGCCCTTCCGGCCTTCACGCCCTGCAAAGGTGAAGAAGGTGGTGACCACTGTCTCAATGGCTGTCTCCAGCTCAGTCAATGGCTCAGCCGCCATTAGCACCCTGAGGCGGGAGCCAGTGTCCTCAAGAGCTGACCTACAGGATAGGAAGAAGCAGAAGGAGAATTAGGTATTCCCAGGGTGCAGATAGCCAAGAGCTCCAGGCTGGTGCTGTCGTGTCAGGCCTCTGTCTGGAGGGGGCACTGTGAGGAAGAGGGAGGGGATAGGTGTTGAGCTTGAGCTGGGGACCAGGCAATAGTATCTCAATTCAGTTCCTGAAATCACTTTTTTTTCCCCTGAGTTCTACAGTCAGAGGGTCCTGTCTTAGGGCAGGAGTCTGTCTCAGGGATGCCTCTGTGGTGACCCCTTGACCTAGGAGGAGGTTTTCAGGGGGTGGTGGTGGGGGTATCTCCTCTGATCCTGGCAGCCCAAGTTCTTGTCTCAATGGACATTTTCATGAGGTCTTTGCCAGCCTCAAAGGGTCAGAATACTGTTTGCCTCCCAAACTTGTTTATCTTGGGACCTGGGTCTCCACCCCCGCAGTCGGCCTGCCCACATGCTGCTGGCGGATGTTCCCAGAAAACCAGCCCCGGATTGGCAAAGGCCCAGGGGTCAGGGCTGGCTCAATCTGGACAGATGTGTCTTCTCTGCTTCCTCACCCTACTCTCTCCCCTTGCGCAGCTGAGCAGAGTGCCAAGCCTGAGTCCCCCGGATCCTCCCCACTCCTGTCTCTTGGTGACACCATCCTAGGACGGCACTCCAGTGATTCCCCAAGCCCACAAGGGGATTGGTTTGGCACTCACAGCTCTTCGGGAGAGGGGGCCTGCAGGAAGGAGACACGCACTCTCACACTTTTCATTATTCCCAACACACGCACACGCACACCCCACTACACAACTCTAAGAGGGCCATCACTTTCTCTCCCAAAGTCACTTCCTGAATCGTTACAGAACGGGCCCTGGGGGGTGGAGGGAGGCTTGGGGACAGAGAGTGGAAAAAAGAATCCCCGGGTCGTCTGGCACTCACAGCCCCAGGGTTGTAGGGTACAACTCACCAGGGCAAGACGATGGGGTTCAGCGAGCAGGAGCCTGAGGGCTGAAGTTTATAAGAGCTGGAGAGAGGGGACAGCCACTCCCTGGCTGAGGTGTCCAATTGCACCCGTGGAATTCTGAAGATTGGAGCCGCCCAATCCCGCCTCTGGGCCCTGACTGCAGGGCTGGAGTCAGCTGTCCAGCGCCCCCACGAGGCTCCCAGGACAGGCTCTGCTCCACAAGAATCCTGGCCGCTGGAAGTGGAGGCTACTGCCCCTCCCCACCCCCACAGCTAATCAATAACTATTAGAGGAGAACTATCGGGAGGAGGACAACTACAAATTGAAAAATAAAACATCGGAGAGAGCGCAGCAGAGTTCCATTGGGAAACCACATAAAGAAACTAAAGAACCCCACAAACCAAGATCTTCTGAGGACCTCATGCTGAGGTCCCATCAACAGAAGGGAATCTAGGCTTATACCGAACTTAAAGGCTTCCTTAAGAAAATCAGTGGGGGGCCGGGAGTTTGGCCTAGTGGTAGAGTGCTTGCCTAGCATGCACGAAGATCTGGGTTCAATTCCTCGGTACCACATATATAGCAAAAAGCCAGAAGTGGTGCTGTGGCTCAAGTGGTAGAGCCCTATCCTTGAGAAAAAATCCAGGGACAGTGCTCAGGCCCTGAGCTCACGCTCAGGACTGGCACATGGTCACATACAAAGGAAACAGAGTTTTTAGTATCAGTACCTGACAAGCTATGTTGCAGCTAGGTAGCAGCAGCTGGGTGGAGCTATAAACACAATCATATAGGGCTAGGTTTATAGAGAACATGATTTTGGGAACTGTATTGTGGAATGGGGTTACCATTTACAGTTGTAGCTTCACAAACAAGGGAGAGAGAAATTGCATGTTGAGGAGGGGCTGCCATCTGAGATTGCAGTTACCTGCGTCACTTGTTTTCAGGTAAAAGCCTGTGTGGCCTGATTTCAGGGAAAGGCAATTGTGTTTTTGCTGAGGGTCTAAGGTAGCAAACTGAGTAAGAAGGTGGAGGAGGAAAGGCTAACGCATACCCTATAGAAGAACCCCCAGATTGAAATTCCTCCTGAGTTCTCAGACAGGAATCCTCAGGGAGACTCCTAAGACTAAGTTACTCAGAAAGAGAAGCCCCAGGCTGAGTCCCTGAGCCTGGTTCTCCCACTCCCCTGCTCAGGGAGCACAGTCTGCTTCAGGGCATCTCTGTGTTCCACCCAGGACCTCTCCTCCCACCTCCTTCCTCTGCCACTGGTGCCCAGCAGGAGGGGGCAGTAACCAAGGCCAGGAAGAGACACAGGGAGGCCTGTTCCAGCCCAGGAGACAGAGGGCGCCTGTGTCCACTCCTGGCCCCTTGCCCCACCACCCGGTGTCTGTCTGTGTAGGGGTGGAGCCGGGTGAGGGGGGGAGCAAGGGGGAAGGACTGCTAAAGTCAGGTCTCTCTGCGTAGTTCCAGGAGCCACAGTTACATCCTGCCTGTTTGTCTATCCAGAAGCTGCTTCCACCTCAGGCCCAAGCCTTACCGTGAGTACCCTGGCCTACCTGGTCAGAATCCCTGACCTGGCCAGCCTGGGGAAGAGGGGACTTCCAAGGGGCCTCAAAACCTGGGGGTAATGGCATTGGTGTGGCTCTGAGGGTCTGGCAGGAGTTAGGATAAGAATAGTTTAGTATCTGGGGGGAGAGTTTGGATACTGGTAAGGAAAGGTAAATGAACCTGCCAACTGGATTCCAGGCCACTGGACGGTCATACAGAGAGACAGTGACCACCCCCCCACCCCCGCCATCTCCCAGGAGTTAGGGAAGGGATATTGTCCTGTGGGGTAAGAATAGGAGTGGAACAGCTATTCTGGCCCCTTCCCTCTCCCCACTCCTGCCCCCAACCTCAGGCTCTGCCATCTCTACCCAGCCTTGCCAAGACTCATGTCCCAGGGAAGTCTGGGGGGTGGCAGATCACAGGCAATATGATATCAAAAAGAGGGAGTCTAAGGCACTGTGCACCCTTGCAACTCTACCTCCTTTCTCTCTCAGCTCAGACATTCCCTTCTCTCCCCCAATTCTTTCCTCTTTGTTTTCCCAGTGCCTCCAGGTCTTCCCAGAACTGCCCCCACACAAAACCCGAGGCTGCTGGAGGGCTCTGGACAACCTCCAGGTACCCCTCCTGGATGGGGCTGGTAACTGAGCCACCAGCATCCCTCCCTCAATCACCCCCTTATCCCTTCAATCAGCCCAGCTTGGGTTCCGTCTCCCCTATGTCTCTGTGACAACCGCTTCTCATGTCCGGAGTTCAGGTGACACTCACAAGGGCCCCATTGAAAAGCTGGTATGTCATCTGATCAGGACCCATTGTCCAGCCCCCCAAACTTGGGGAAGGATAGGGATATCTGATCTGGGACATCTGAGCTGCCCCCTGGGACTAGGGAGGGCCTAACTGTCCCAGGGCCAAAGGACAGAGGCCCCCTGGCTTGGCAGTGTCTTCTCAACAGACTCTTCCATTCATCCTCTTTCTCCCAGCCCCTTGAACTCAAAGGACCTCATGGCTTTCAGCACTTTATCTCCTACATGCCAGCCTGTGTTCCTGCTCATACTATCCCTGTAGTCCCCACATAGACCAGGTAGCCCAGAGAGAGGAGTGGGCAGCCACTAAGACAAGGCTTACAGATTTTCTCTCCCTCCCTTTTCCTGGGAGCTTTGTTTCTAAAAAAAAAAAAAAAAAAAAAAAAAAAAAGTGCACAGAC
The DNA here is from genome assembly GCF_031878675.1 of Megascapheus bottae. Classification (NCBI taxonomy): domain Eukaryota; kingdom Metazoa; phylum Chordata; class Mammalia; order Rodentia; family Geomyidae; genus Megascapheus; species Megascapheus bottae. The sequence continues at coordinate 39,812,258 of NC_143518.1, read as the reverse complement.
ACTCCTGTCTCCCTCCCTTCCTACCACCCACCTGCTGGAAGGGATAATTTTGCAGAGGAGGACTCTCACTGGAGACATAAATCAGAGAAGCCAAAATGACATGTTGAAAAGAAAAGGAATCTGAAGGATCAAGAGGCCCTCAGAGAAACTTTAGAGAGAGACTAACTCCTTACTGGAATAGACAGAGTCAAGGCAAAGACCCTAACCTACCACCAACAACAGCAAAGCTTAGCTGTGCTAACCCTTGCAAGGCCCAGGGTAAAAATAGTGTCAGAAGAAGCCTGCCTGGTCCTGTGACTGTCCTTGCCTGCCCCACCCTCCTCAGTCTATTCCCAGGCAGCCAGAAGCCACTGCAGACCTCCACTGGAGCCAGCCCAGCTTCTGCTGCTCCCTCTTCAGACCCAGCCTGACTCTCCCTGGTTGGGGTTAAGGACAGGACTGGGTTTACCAAGCTGGGTTCTCACCCGCACTGTAAAAAAAAAAAAATCAGTGAAAGATAAAGCACCATGTGGCAATGGTCTCATAACTATTTGAGCTGTGACACCAGGACCAGGAGTGAGAGCTCCCCCTCATCTATACCTCAGACCCCCTGGGCTTGGTTCCCAGCTCATTTGTAATGGTGGGGTATGGGTAGGTACACTGCCACAATGGGCTCTGAGCTGGAGACTGCAATGGAGACCCTCATCAACGTGTTCCACGCCCACTCGGGCAAGGAAGGGGACAAGTACAAGCTGAGCAAGAAGGAGCTGAAGGAATTGCTGCAAACAGAGCTCTCCGGCTTCCTGGATGTGAGCACAGGATGGGGGCTCAGGGTGGAGGGGGTTGAGCCCTGCCATTACCCTCCTCTCCAAACTTCTCACTATGTTCTTCCAGGCTCCCCCACTTCTCCCAAACAAAGTCTAAATGCCCTTGTTTATTAATTGCTGGTTAAATGTTAGGCCCTGTACAGATTTGTTAGTTAATAGGACTTAGTGTAGAAGAAAGAAGACTGAGTCTTTGGAAGTTAAACGTAAACTCCAGGAAATACACAGAGTTTTAACAGAGGTGCCAGAAAAGGCCCTGGTACATCAATAGCCTGACTCAAATAAGATGGGTTTTTGGAAGAAAACCCAGCTGATTCATGGGTTTGCATCAGAAGACTATAGAGTAATTTAAGACATTTTAGAGGGTAATAGCTTATACAAAACCATGGAAGAAATAAGGTAGAACTACCCCACATTGTCATTTTGAGAATGCAGAAAAATAGACTGCAAATGCTATCAGGGGAACCCAGTAAGAAGCTTCTATAGACTGTAGAAAGGGCAACTTGGAAGCTTATTAGACTTTATTTAAATTCTGATCTAGCTACTTTCTGGCTGTGTGACTTGGGGACACATTTATTTAACCACCAGCACTTTGTTTCTTCTCTGGAATGAAAGTCAAAGAAACATATATTATTTGTATTAGAATTGAACAAGCCCTGGAACTTGTAGCTTTACACTTGTAATCCTAGCTACTCAGGAACCCGAGATTCAAGGTTCAAGGTTCAAAGCTAGCCAGGACAGGAAAATGTTTGAGATGCTCATCTCCAAATAACCACCAAAAAGTTAAAGTGGAGTGTGGCTCAAGTAATAGAGTGCTAGCTTTGAGCACAAATCTCAGGGTTAGCACCCAAACCTTGAGTTCAAGCCCCAGAAAATTGAAGCAGACAAAAACAATACTAAACAATGTCTCTAAGACTTTCAGTGAGTGTCACATGGTGGACAAACTTACAGTAGCTGCTATTAACTCAGGACAGGTTAAGAGTTGATTTTGTAGACAACAGGAGCCCACCAGTTTTGAGGAAGGCTGCAGAAGGCTCCCATACTTAGATTCTGTCCTCTTTCTTGCTATCTCCATTTCTACTTTCCTTACCCACCTGATTCACTTCCTCCTCCTCTCCCGCCCCTCCCTCCTCAGGTACAGAAGGATGCTGATGCTGTGGACAAGGTGATGAAGGAACTAGATGAGAATGGAGATGGGGAGGTGGACTTCCAGGAGTATGTGGTGCTGGTGGCTGCTCTCACCGTGGCTTGTAACAACTTCTTCTGGGAGAACAGCTGAGCTCACAGTCCTAGTGGGCAGCGCCCTTCCCCACGACCCTGGCAGTTCTGCCTGTTACCCCTCACTCCTCCTATGTCTCCTCACACTACTATCTTTGTCCCTCCCAACCATACACAAGGGCGCATGAGTAGCAGTCTAAGCCTGCAACTCATTTCATTAAAGGCTTCTCTCTCACCAGCCATCAATGTCTGTCTCCTCTGGGGTCTGGAAGAGGGTAGAGAAGTGGAGGTTGCTTACTTCTAGCTCCCCCTATTCTGAAGCAAGTTCATGTGTATCTACTATTTGAGGAATGCACAATGTCTAGAAATGTATTGTCCAAGGTTCCATCTGGAAGTGTAAGAGGTGTAAACAATTATAAAACCAGAAGAATGTCTTTTCAACCTTCAATCATTACGAAGGCCCTATCATGTGCTATATGTTATACAGGACCTGGAGATGTGGTAGTGAACAAATAAATGTAATCATTACTCTTACTGAGTAAAGTCCAGCAAGGGTGCAGGATCACTAAAATCATCCCTCCATCCCACCCTGGGACCATACATACGTAAATGCCAGAAGAAAAATGAAAAAACACTACAGTGCCTAATGCAGAAGAAAGGTTGAAGATGTATCACCCAGGGATATATCTGGGCACTTTTAAAGTTTTGTGCCAATACTAGAGCTTGAACTCAGGGCCAGGCTGCTGTCCCTTAGCTTTTTTGCTCAAGGCTGGTGCTCTAACAGTTGGGTCTCAGCTCCTCATCTGGCTTTTTGCTGATTAAAGGAAGATGAATCTCAAGGACTTTCCTGCTCTGGCTGTCCTCAAACCAGAATCCTTGGATCACAGCTTACTCAGTTCCTAGGATTGCAAACATAAGCCACTAGCACCTGGCTGTATTTTATTGTATAGCTTGCCATTAAAAAAAAAAAATCCCTTGGTATCCAGGCATGGTGAAACCCACCTGTAATTCTCGCACTCTGGAGACTGATGCAGGAGAATCCCATGTATCCCAGGCCTGGGCTACATAGTGAGAACCTATCTAAAAAAAGAAAAAGGGGAGGGGGAGAAAATCTCTTTTTAGATAGGCATCGAAATCCACGTGAGTGGCAGGTGAGGAGAGAATATATGGAAGAGGGAGCAGGGATAGAGTCGACGGTTCTCTGTAAAGGATTAAAGGGTATCAAGTCAAGGGGAGGATACCTACGAAGTAAACAGGAATGTACAGATGGCAGAGGTGGCTGGTGGAGAATCTGCTAGAGGTGTGCGCCCAAACTAGTCTCCGGGACCATGGTCAGGGCATTTATGCCACTCACAACTCACAGTCAGTCAAATAAAGATGACAGAGCGGGAAGAAATCACCCAGGCCCGGGAATCAGGAAGAGTCCTAGGCACATCGCGGACATGATCTGGTGCTTAGGGGATATGAACACTGCTTTCATTCTGAACGGAAGCTGTTTTCCGCAATCCAGATCCCCTAGTACCCTTGCCAGTAGCAGGCAGTTCGTTCTTACCAGAAAGTGAGTCAACACCAACCTAGAAGAGAGACACTACCCACTCCCCCATGGGTGGAGCAGAGCGCAGCTCGGAAGGCTCCACCTCCTACTGCTGCGCAGGCGTAGCACGCATTCGACCCGCCCCTGCCTGCGCGCGCACCCGACGTCTGACGTCAGGACGCCGACGCCATTTTAGCCGGTCCCACTTCGCACTGGGCGTGGCGGCCATTTTGTTTTGGATACAGAGCAGGAGTTGGTGGCGGTGGTGGCAGGCGAAGTCAGGAAAGGCCAGGCCGGGCGAGCGGGCGATTCGGGCGTCTAGGGCTCCATCCCACAACGAACCACCTCGAAGCCTACTTCTTGCGCCTTTAACCGCCCACGAACGTGATCCCGAGCCCCTCCGCCGCGCCCACCCAGGTTCGGCCGGTCCCCCGGCCCGCCTGCCGCAGCCGTGGTGGCAGCCCCGGGAGCAGCGCTGGCGTCCGTTTCCTTCGGTGAGTTTCGGTGGTGAGGTCTGGGAGCGCGGCGTGGGCGGTGAGGGGCGCGGACGCGGACGCGGACGCGGCGGCGTGGAGGCCCGGGAGGGGGCGGAGCCCCTGAGCCCGGCCGGTCCGGACACCTCGGGCGGAATCGTTGGAGGTCCGAGCTGGGGACGGACACGTAGGGAAGTTGTTCTGCCATTGAGCGAAGTTGGGAATATTGACAGCGCTTGGAGGGTGGTAGGGAGACTTACAAAAGAGGATTGCAGGAGTCGGCGGCCACTCTAGGGTTACATTTCCTCCCCCCTTCCTTTCCCCCTCCCCCTCATACGGAAATTGGAGCCAGGGCTCCTAGAGCTCTTGCCCCTGAGCTAACATCCCGTTAGCTAACCTTGTTTTTTCTTTCTTTCTTTTAAACTGTGAGACTGGGTCTTGCTGAATTGCCCAGGCTGGTCTCGAACTTGTGATCTTCCCAAGTCTGATGGGATTACATACATAAACCCCTGGCGCCCGGGTTTTGGCAGAATGGTATCTTGTCCTGTGGCCTTGAAGGGTTTTTTTTGTTTTGTTTTGTTTTGGGGGTGGTCATGGGGCTTGAACTCTGGGCCTGGGCACTGTCCCTGAGCTCTTCAGCTCAAGGCTGCCGCCCCACGCTTGAGCCAAGCCCCACTATCCGTTTTCTAGAGGTTAGCTGGAGATACGAGTCTCAGGTCCTTTTGTGCCCAGGCTGGCTTTGAACCTTGATCCTCAGATATCAGCCTCCTGAGTAGCTAGGATTACAGGTGTGGGCCACTGCGCCCGGCAGCCTTGAAGATTAGAGGCTACCAACACAAACATAAGCACTTGAAATGATTTTGATATGATCTTGAGTCGTCAGTGATACAGATCTTCTCATTCATTGTTGGTTTGGGCCTTGTCCCTTGTAGAAGTTAAATGGCCATTCCGACTTACCGGTCTGCCTGTTGTCCTTTACAGATTCTCGAGATTTGAAGATGGCTGCACAGTCAGCGCCGAAAGTTGTGCTAAAAAGCACCACCAAGATGTCTCTAAATGAGCGGTGAGGCAGCCAACAGCAACTTCAGCTCCTACCTAAGAAAACATTACCTAAATTGGTCCTGGGGTCCAGTGCACCAGTTGTAAGCTAAATACCAACAGAAGGCTACAGACTTCTGTTCTTAGTTGCATCTATGTGGTACACAAAACAAATTGGGCAGTTGTTTCTAAACCCCTTATCAATAGATTTTTATGTTAAGCTGTCTGAAATATTTGCCTGGTGGGATGTATTTTAAAAAGACTCCTCACGCCCTCTCTTTTCTTCAAGTGTTTTGTTTTTTATTTTTTACAATGATACAGGGGTGGTGCAGCATGGTGGCATGGTATACCCTGGCTGCAGAAGGCTTGCTGCCCAGTCCAAGACCAGCAATGTTGTCTGGCCTGTAAGAGGCAGGTAGCAAGCCATGAAAATGTCCAAAGGTCCTGAATGGTATTCCTGGGCCTTGTAAGAGGCACTTGGCTTTGCTTCATTTCACTTTCTTTCCATTCTGCTTTTTTTTTGGTTGTTTTTTATTCTTTTAACAGCTAAGTGTTCTTCTCTTTCACTCCATTAACTTAATCATGACAGGTATAATAGCGGAATGCTTTCACAGACTCTGAAATGATTGGACTAACCTAATTCTCTCAGAAGTGCTCAGAAAGGTGATCATTTGAGACTAAGAAAACTTGAGGTATTTAAAGACAGTTTCTACTTCTGAGAGCTTCATTCATTGCCTTTGTTTAGTGGTTTTTATCAAGTTAATGTTGGAACACTCAAATGTCTACTGTCTGATTCTTTGTTTTTCCAAAGCATATATGTTTCTTTCTGGATATATACACTATTCACGATACCAAGTGGCACATATATTCTAAAATATACCACACTCCTATAATTTATGTGGGTGTTTTGTTTCCTTGGACTTTGAAGGTGCTCTAGTTCTTCCTCATATTTGTCCTTAGAATGAACCCTTGAGTCCCATAAGGTCTAGGCTTTCTTCGTTTGTCTTTGAAACTCCATCTTCTGTCTCTTGTCATCATAGCTGCTTATTGCGTGTTTTCCATACTTTCCACCTCTCTGAGAGCTGTTACCTAAGCCCTTGTTATCACTTGACTGTGCTGCACTTAGCTGCATTTCTAAGTTTCTGATTCTTGCAAGTTTGTGGAAACAGAGGAGTCTTTAACCCACATCAGCTCTAATCTAAATGTACCACTTTACTTAAAAGTTCGTGGGATCTGGAGCTCCTGGTCTAGCAAGCCATGAAAATGCCAATAAATGTTTTGTAATAAAGCTTTTATTTAAACATCCATTTTGTTCGACCTTGAAGCTTTACTAATATGATGAAGAACAAACAGCCGATGCCAGTGAATATTCGGGCTTCGATGCAGCAACAACAGCAACTAGCCAGTGCCAGAAACAGAAGACTGGCCCAGCAGATGGAGAATAGACCCTCTGTCCAGGCAGCATTAAAACTTAAACAGGTGAGAGAAGGAGTCTTAATGCCCTGCTGCAGCTGGTGGTCTCTGTCAGGCAGTCCTCCAGGGCTGTCAGGACTCGATGGATGATTACAAGGTAGCTCAGTTAAAGGCTGAACTTTCTCTAAAAGACGGGGAAAAAAAATCAGAGAATTTCCTTTTTAGCAGATACCAATAAGTAACTTTTATTATCTTTCTCTTAGCCATCTGTGTGGCTTGTTTGTGTTAACAATGAATATTAATGTCTTGTTTTCTTGTCCTTTACCATTAAAGAAGGATAAACTTTTTTCTCTGCAAAGAAACTATTTGGGTTAGAGATATACTCCATAGAAAAGCACTTGCTAACAAACATAAGGCACTGGATTTGATCCCCAGTACCACCATTTTTTTAAAAAAGAAGAGAGATAATCTTTAAAATATCCCATGCTCTATTAAATAACTTACAAACTTGGAGAGTCTAAATGACTTGCCAAAGGCTTTGATACTTAAAAGAGTACAATGATTCAGAACACCTAAAGTTTTATTGGTTTAGTAGAGTAAAAGTACTCTAGGATTTCTTTCAAATTTCCAGTAAGAGATAACTCCTATTGAGACCAGAAATTAAACCTGCTCTTTATTATTCATAGACTTTATATGCAAGTCCGGACAGTTGCTGTGGAAGGATATGTCCAAGTTGTGGCTGGGTGTCTAGAGGGCGATGCCATGCAACTGTAAGAACTTTTAACTGATAGCACTGCATGGCTGTGCGTAAATTTCAGTAGTTAAATATAACCACCCTCACACTTAATTGGACTCACTGACCAAAAATAAACAAGGCTTTCTGCTTCAGCTACCTTAAGCCTTGGAGTGATTGGATTTATTCCTGGTTCAGAAAAGCAGCAGGCAAGAGGCAACACCATTTTCCAAGAGTCCAAGAGTTAATGAAAATTGTTAAAAGTCTGAAAGATTATGCCAAAGGATTTTATAAGAAGCTTATAAGTATGTGTTGTATAGAAAGTAACCTTGGGAACCATGTGCCAGTGGCTCATGCCTGTAATCCTAGCTACTACTCAGGAGGCTGAGATCTGAGGATCATGGTTCAAAGCCAGCCCTGCACGAAAGGCTGTGAAACTCTTACCTCCAGTTAACCAGAAAACTGTAAGTGGCATTATGGCTCAAGTAGAACACTAGCCTTGAGCTGAAGACCTCAGGGGCAGCGCCCAGGCCCAGAGTTTAAACCCTACAACTGACCAAAAAAAAAAAGCAGCCTCAGGAACAGCATTGCCTAGTAGCTGATGGTGAAAAAGCTATATATTTTTTTTTAAGTTATTTTTAGGCTAGGCATGGTGGTACATGCCAGTAATCCCAGCACTTGGGAGACTGAGACTTAAGTTAGAAGGATTAGATTTGATGCCAGCCAAGACTGCATAGTGAATTTGAAGCCATCTGGGAAATACAGTGAAACTCTTGCCTCAAAAAAGTTATAGAAAGCCAGGTGCCAGTGGCTCATGCCTGTAATCCTAGCTATTCTGAGCTAGGATTGTGATTAAAAGCCAAGGCAGGAAAGTCAGTGAGGCTCTTTATCTCCAATTAATTACCAAAAACTAGAACTAGAGCTATAACTCAAGTGGTAGAGCAACAGCCTTGAGCACAAAAGCTCAAGGACAACACCCAGACCCTAAGTTTTAGCCCCTAGACCCTCAAAAGGTAGATTGGGGCCGGAATATAGCCCAGTGATAGAGCGCCTGCCTAGCATATTCAAGGCACTAGGTTCCAGTCTCAAAACCACCCACTCCTCCCCCCGCCAAAACAAACTGCTAGTGGCTACCTTATCTATGTAGCACAGGCAGAATAAAAGCTCTATTAACACAGTTGATGTCCTTTTTTTAATTTTTTGCCAGTCCTAGGACTTTGGGCCTGAGCACTGTCCTTGGGCTTTCTCAAGGCTAGAGCTCTACCACTTGAGACACACAGCACTCCTGGCTTTTCCCCCCCTCCCCCTATGAATGTGGTGCCTAGGAATTGAATCCCCAGCCCCAGTCTCTATGCATGCTAGGCAAGCACTCTTACCACTATGCCAAACTCACGGCTCCAGGTGACATGTTTTTAAGGGTCCTATCGGTCAGTAATAGTAGTAAAGAAAGGTGGAGATGGGAGAACTCAGCACTCCACACTTCTTTCTTAAATCATAGAGCTCAAAAGAAAGGAAAAACTAGGAATAGAGGAACTTCAGGACCTCAAAAGTGTGTGCTGGGCCTGGGTGATGTAGCCTAGTGGTAAAGCGCTTGCCTAGCATGCATGAGGACATGGATTTAATTCATGGCACCACAAAGGAAAAACTGCTAATTGGATGAGTAACAACAGGCCTGTATGGTTGGTTTGCCTGCCTATGTGAGGTTTATAATGTTCAGAGCCTTTCCTATATGATTAGAAGGAATTTGTGATCTTGTGCTAGGAAGCTAATGCCTCATTGCATCTTTTGAGGGCTGTAATGGGTGAAGAAATATCTGTACACAGATTCACAATTTGTGTATATGTATGTATTTATATAATCTGTTATTAGTGATCCACTTGTGGGTGCTAAGGACACAATTATTAATTGATGACTTTATGAAAAAACAGGCCTGTCTACTACAGCCTTGTTCAAGTGTTAAGGCGGCTCTCTGTATGTTTCTTTTTTTTTTTTTTTTTCCCCAGTCCTGGGCTTGAGCTCAGGGCCTGAGCACTGTCCTTGGACTTTCTCAAGGCTAGAGCTCTACCACTTGAGCCTCAGCACCACTTCTGGCTTTTTTCTATGTATGTGGTACCAAGGAATCGAACCTGGGTCTTCATGCATGCTAGGCAAGCACTTTAACCACTAGGCCAAACTCCTGGCCCCTTTTCTTTGTTCTTATATGTGGCCCTTTGTGCTTATAGCTCACCCATCTTAACTCATAACATAAGTTTGACTGGCTCCTTATAAAAATACATTTTGAACTATATGTTTGGGGGTTTGGGTTGATTGGTTGGTTTTTGTTCTGTTTTGTTTGTTCAGTACTAGGTAAAATCAGGGTTAGGCTCTGCCACTTGAGCCACATCCCCAGCCCTAGCGTAGTTATGTTTATTTTGTATTAAAGGTGATTGTACTGGATTAAGGATGCTGTTTCAAGGGTAGGCATGGAATTATGGATTTTTAAGAAATATAAGGAAAGGAAGTTTGACTTTTTTGTGTTTATTTACATTAAGGTAAAAACTGGACCGTCTGGAGATAGCTAACTCGAAAAATGGAACACACTGGCTTCTTTAAGTCACAAGAATTCAAATGAATTTGTAATTTAAATTTTGCCCAGAGTGTGATGATCTTCCTATGGTGTTTGAGTAAGCCTTTGAAGACAGTGGTAGTCCTTGGGCAGGTATGAATTAAGTCATATCATTGTCAGCCTATGGTTCAAAACAGCAAGTTTTTTAACTGGCAGTGTATGACTTCCGTAGCCAAATTAGTAAGGTAATCTTTGGTACTGCTAATTTCATGGGCTCATACTGATGCTTCTAAGAGTCTGATCTGGATCAGAGTTTTGTTTTTATACCATGTTCTGAAATAAAGGCTTGTGGTTTGGGATCCTTAGGATACTCAAAATAGCTTTATTTCCCTCTACAGGCATTTCATTTGCTTCTTTTTCTCTGCACTTTGAATTGCCACATCCTTTGAATTGCTTTTTTGATCTCAATCCTCCAACACCCTTTCTTCCAGAAGAGCTTAAAGCAGCGCCTGGGTAAGAGTAACATCCAGGCACGTTTAGGCCGACCCATAGGGACGTTGGCCAGAGGAGCAATTGGAGGACGAGGCCTGCCCATAATCCAGAGAGGCTTGCCAAGAGGAGGACTACGCGGGGGACGTGCCACCAGAACCCTGATTAGGGGCGGGATGTCGCTCCGAGGTTAGTGTTTACATGTACTGGATAATCGTTAGGCCCTATCCCCTTCCTTTTTCTCTTGGGCTGCTTATGGACATATTTGTTTAGCATCTTTAATCTTGAATTTGTATTACTGTAATTAATAACTTGAAATCACATTTTAGTAGTGCTGCATGTGTTATCAATATCATTTCTGATAATGTGCAATGGTAAAGGCATAATGGGTAATTCATGTCATCTCCATTTCATTTTAAAACACCCTGCTGCTGCTTGAATCAGAGCACATTCAAGTTCTAGAAAGTTGTGTTAAGAAATACATATTTAGCTTGTGTGAGGCCCTGGGTTAAATCCTCAGCACCAAAACAAAAAAAGAAGAAAGGAAGGGATGTCTTGTGGCCTATATCATAATTAGTTAACTCTCTCTTCAGCGCTAATAAAATGCTGTTACATCTGGAAGAGAGGACAAGTTCACTGTAGCACTTACTATGTCTTAATTTTGGGGCACTGTTATACTGTTCCTTCTGTAGTTTTTGTCTTCTACGAGAATGTTGGACATTTTTTTAAATGTCTACCAATAATGATAGACATCTGGTTATTCAGTTACTTATTAAATGTATGTACTTGGTTAAATCCCTGATTCTTTCAAAGACTTGTGTTCAGAATTATTACATAAAGAGCAGCTTAATCTATTCACACTCAGTGCGCAGCTTGCCCCACCCAGACTGAAAATTAACTGAACTAATTACTCTCATTTAACCCTCACCGCCTTCCTTTGGTTAGAGTCTACTTTGTCTCTCTTGGATTTACCTGCATATACATTGTATGCCTCCTCTCCAAGGTCAAAACCTGCTCCGAGGTGGACGAGCCGTAGCTCCCCGAATGGGCTTAAGAAGAGGTGGTGTCCGAGGTCGTGGAGGTCCTGGGAGAGGGGGCCTAGGGCGTGGAGCTATGGGTCGTGGCGGAATCGGTGGTAGAGGTTAGTCAGCTACCAACTTCAGAGAGTAGCTCCCCCTTATTTTCCTCCCTTAACAACTTAGAGCCACCTTTCTGCACAGCTTCAAGTCACAGACAGGCTTCTTTGTTTGTCTTGTTTTGTTTTTCAAAACTGGCTTATTTCCTAAATCCACATCCTGGTGTAGTATAAAAGGTCTCATGATTTTTCTGAGAATCAGTCAAGTGCATATATAGAGGCTGATTTAGGTGGCCTTCTTCCAAGCTCTTAGTAGGAATATAATTGTCTTGTTAAAATAACAAAATGTTCAGTTAAGATTTTCCTTTTTTCCGTCTTGCTCTATTACACCACACACCTAGTTTAAGAAGATAGGGGCTAGGGATGTAGCTTAGTAGTAAAGCACTGATCATGAGTGTGCAAAGCCCTGGTTTGATCCCAGCACTATAAAAAGAGCAAAGGATAGAGAAGAGGGAATTGTATAAAGATGAACTAGCATTAAAAACTGTTAAGAGACTAGGGATACAGCTTAGAGATAGACTGTATGCTTAACCATGTATGAGACTGTGGGTTCAACCCCAGTGTCCCACAGAGTTGGAGACTCGGGAGAGGAACCTTGAATACTGGCTCTGAAACCATGTAAACAACATAAAATTTCTTTGGGGACCCAAAGATAGTTTTTTTGATCAAGGTAGCAAATAAGGTGGTATTATCGGTGAACCAGCTGGCTGTTACTGATAATCTTACCTCTAAGGCCTTGATATTTGCCTTGTGACTTCATGACCCAAGTTAGAAAAGACTTTAATGGTGGTGATAATGCCAAATCTCCTGGGAGCTTTCTGACTTACAGTGCAAGGAGAAACTCCCAACAGGGAGTTCAGGCTGAGGGAGATCCTGTTGTAAAGAGTACCTGAGGAGATTTACTTTGATCCTTTGAAAAGTGTGTGGGCTGGATCTTCTACAACACTGAAGTAGCCTAGGAATAGTATGTTAGGAAAAGATATTTGATATCGGGCTTATTGATTAAAGTGCAAGCTAGCTTGGATTCCAGGGTGAAAAAAGAATGTTTCCAAATTATCTGAACTTAATTTCTGAAAGTGACATCACAGGGTGGGAATGACTAAAAGAGCTTTTCAGAAAACAGTATATTCTGCTAAATGAATTGAAACTACCTGTCAGATGACCACAAGTGCCCTGAGGCCTAGAGTCAGAGATAGAGGGACTAGGACTAGTCACTTATTTCTCCTATCTGCCCACATTGTTCCTGCCAGAAATAATTCCTCCATTTTCAGACATATGGAAACAGTTCATTAGACTCTTTAAGGAGAGGTGAGGGGCTCCATTAAAGCTTAATTTGAAAACTGCCCTTCTTTACTGCCTACCTGCTTACTAAGTGGGACTATTCTCTATAATGTGACTTGTGAGTTGTAATGGGTCTCAAACTTTTGTATAAACACTTTAATTTCTTTGTCTTAAGGCAGGCTAATATTTTCTAAGTTATCTGTCAGTTGTTTTACTTTTTTGGAATAGGAAAACAATTGCTGGGCATGGTGGTGCAGGCCAGTAATCAAGCCCTTGGGAGGCAGAGGGAGGGGCACCAGGGTTGTCTAGGCTTCATATGGGAAATGGGAACCTTGTCTCAAAAATAAAAATGTTCAAATAGCATGTAGCCAAGAGCATGTGATAAGGGATTCATTATGTGTGCTTTCCGTGTGTTGCTTTCTGCCCAATGTGCTTCTTGTTTTTCCAGACTTCTCTTTGCCCTACCCTTCAGCCTTTCTCAGCTAGGCCCCATTGCTCTAAGGGGCATTTAATGTAGCACCCATTAAACCTACTTGTAACGCTTGTCTTTTTATCTCTTTTTTTTTTTCCCCCTTGGGCCAGGTCGGGGTATGGTAGGTCGGGGAAGAGGGGGCTTTGGAGGCCGAGGCCGAGGCCGTGGACGAGGGAGAGGAGCCCTCACTCGCCCTGTATTGACCAAGGAGCAGCTGGACAACCAATTGGATGCCTACATGTCAAAAACTAAAGGACATCTGGATGCTGAGTTGGATGCCTACATGGCTCAGACAGATCCAGAAACCAATGATTGAAGCCTGCCTACCTACCCTCCAACAAGAGACTTGTTGAAGTCATCACTTTGAGGAAACAGGAGATGAAACCTGATTGATGCTGGAAGGACCTATCACACAATAGGCTGTGGACTTACCTGCCACCAGTTTGTGCATTTTAGTGTGTTCCTTTTACTTTTTGATACCGTGTTGTATGAAACTTTTTTTTCTTTGATTTATTTTTGGGTTGTGTGATTTTTGTGTTTTATTTCCTCGTTCTTCCAGAATTCTTTTTGAACATGAATGTGTTGGCTTTGTGGGCAGAACACTTTTCCTACCTCTGCCTTCCCTTTTGTGTCATAAGCTATGGAATTCTAACATTTCCTGTGTTCATCTATGTGTTCCCAGAAAGAGCCAATGCTCCTCCCTAATGCCTTGGTTTCTCAGAATTCTATTCTACATCCTCACTAATAGTTTCTTCAAAGTATTAAGAAAAATCTGAAGCTCACAAATGCAGTCTGCAGTTGGGGACATTGACACAGAGCCATATCCTGGCAGTTTTGATTTGATTGAAGTTGATACATTGACATCACATAGATGGTAATGAGTGTGCTAGGTTGCATACACAGTTTTTAGCCCCAAATGGAAATTTTAGCTTTTCCTTTTGGTTTTGTATCCTGGCCAAGAGGCTTGGATTGTCTTGGACCCTGAGTATACAGAGAAAGGTCATTTGTTTTAACAGATAAGGCAGAGGGAAAGGAATGGGAATGTGGTGACAACTCCTGGGAGGGGTCAAGAGCCACCATGAGCTACTCATGGTGAAACGCAGTTATCCTCACTTATGTTTCAAGCCAACGTTGGGCTTCTCCACTTGGGTTTATTTTACCCTCTCCCTTGAAAGTTTTAGTTCAACCATAATTGTCAACTTTTCAGTTTCAACAGAATCTTGTATTTCTGGTTAATTATAATGTTTTCTCAAATTCAACCAGGATTTTCTCATCATTTATTAGTTTTCCTTGAAATATGATCATAGCCATTTTTAAAATGTCTTGATATATATCCCTTGTATGGTTGAGAGTCCTTCTTAGTTAAGAAGAGAAAATTAAAAGTTTATTGTCTGCTAGTTTTGCAGAAAGGTGGGTTCATCCTTGAAAATAATAGGCCAGCACTTTCAGCTCATAAGAAACGAAAGCAGGGTGGCCCTTGGACCCCAGCACTGGTTTCCTTATGTTGCTTAAGAAAAAAGCCCACCCCCAACCATGTCAGTTACCTTTGAGCTGCCTAGAACTATAAACTGCAGGGTGGTGGAATGCATTTGGTTAGGACAACCTGAACTTTAACATGATCAGAGGAAGATCTCAGCAAAGGAAATGGCTACTGTATCCTAGGCTCTTTTTCTTTCTCCTTTGCTGTGTATCCTGTATCATGAGGGAAAAAAGTCATCCCAAACAGAAGCCCAGAGGGCCTGATGGCTGTTAGGGGAATCCCCTGTGCTCCTCTGGGAGAGTCAGGGTCTCTGAGCTATTATATACAACTTGATAGGGATTCTACCTGTCCTGGGGCTTGAACTCGGCCTGGGTACTGTCACAGCTTTTTCACCCAAGGCTGGAACTCTGCCATTTAGGGTATAGCTTTTTGATGATTAGCTGGAGTTAAGAATCTCGTGGACTTTCCTAATCACAGTCCTTAGATCTCTGCCTCATTTGTAACTAGGATTACAGGCATGAGCCCCTGGTACCTGGCTTCTACATTTTCTAAGAGGCAACTGTTTTGAAGATGTAGCTGAGAAGACTAGCTTGACTTGGGTTTCTTGTCCAAACACTGACCCATAAACTTCCAAGCCCCTTCCCAGTTTAGGCCTCTTCTCCCTAATAGAGGCCACAGAAGTTTGGATCCCTTTCAGCAATGACACCATTTATCCCCTGGGCTTCCTCTTGCCTAGCACTGACAGTGAAGCAGATTGCAGTTGCCCTAGCTACCCCTTTCTTGTTGACTTCCAAAAATAAGCCCTAAGCCTCTTAGGAGTTTTACCTTCAGTCACTAGTGAGAGAACTGAAATGTCTTTTTAATGTTCAAGGGTTAAAAGTGATCATCGCTGGGTCTCAGGGCTATCTGCTGGCCACCATTTTCTGGTGATTAAATGATTTAACCCACCTCCATTACTGAAGATTATGATACCCCTTTATCTCTATGGACCCTTTTGCCCATCCTCAGGAAGCATTTCAGCATT
Source organism: Megascapheus bottae (assembly GCF_031878675.1). Lineage (NCBI taxonomy): Eukaryota > Metazoa > Chordata > Mammalia > Rodentia > Geomyidae > Megascapheus > Megascapheus bottae. The sequence continues at coordinate 39,796,620 of NC_143518.1, read as the reverse complement.
TGTCCTTCAGGTGCCAAGAGTACATTAATACCTAAGGACAGGTACTTTTTTTTTTTTTTTTTTTTTTTTGCCAATCCTGGGCTTGGGTTCAGGGCCTGAGCTTTGTCCTTGGGTTTTCTCAAGGCTAGAGCTCTACCACTTGAATCACAGCACCACTTCCCGCATTTTTTTATGTGTGTGGTACCAAGTAATGGAACCCAGGTCTTTGTGCATGCTAGGCAAGCGCTCTACCAATAGACGAAACTCCCAGCCAGGACATGTACTTTGAATGGCCATGAAAAAACTAAGGAACCTTCTCAGGGAAGGAAAAAAAAAAATCAGAGATTCAAGATTTGTCCCTATAAACAGCAAAATTTACTGCCTTTAAATGTACAGTTAGTTCAGTGGCATTAAGTACATACGTACTATCCAAAGCTTTTTCCTCTTTCCAATACTGGGACTTTTTACTCAATAAACAAAACTCCATTCTCCTCGCCTTCCCAATCCCATTCATTTTTTCCCCAATGCTGAGTGTTCCTACCACTAAGCTACACCCAACTTCTTACCCCTGTAAGTATTTCATATAAGTTCAAGCCTATTTCATAGTGCCCTCCAAATTCATGTCCTAGTCTGATTCAGAATTTTATTAAATTCATTCATTTTGAAGAAGTGTAGGTGTGCAGACTTTTGTTTACGTATTACTGCTAGGAATGTGGCTGCCTGCCTAGCTTGCATGATGCCCTGGGTTTGATTCCTCAGTACCAGGTAAACGGAAAAAGCAGCTCAGGACAGAGCCCAGGGCCGTCAGTTGAAGCCCCAGCACTGGCTCTTTGGAGGAGCCAGGTGTTGATGACTCATGCCTGTAATCCTACATATACTCAGCAGGAAAGTCCGTGAGAATCTTCTCTAATTAACCCCAGAGAGCCCGAAGCGGAGCTGTCTCGAGTGGTAGAGGTTCAACCTTGTGCAAAAACGTCCAGTCCCTGAGTTCAAGGCCTGTGAGGAACTACAACTCCCAGGAAGCTCTGCGTCGGGCCCTAGCCACTGGCTCTCGCGAAACTCCATTTCCCAGCTATCCTGGGGCCGTACGGATCGCTCACTTCCCGAGCGCCCTCTCGCGGCGCACCTCAGCCGGGTCCAGTTCCCGGCGGCCTCCGCGGTAGGCTCTCGGCGGCTGAATAATTCGCCATGGCGGGATCTGGATCCACCACTGTGTCCGGGGCAGGGACCCCAGTGGCGGGGCCCACAGGCCGCGACCTCTTTGCTGAGGGGCTTCTAGAGTTCCTGCGGCCGGCTGTGCAACAGCTTGACTCCCACGTTCACGCGGTCAGGTGCTCGGGAAGGCAGGCTGGGGGCGGGGCCTCGCGAACTAGCCGTGTAAGGGCGGGGCCGCAAAAGACGGAGGTCGGATGAGTTCTAGAGGAGGCTTAGGAATAAATAGGGACAGGGTTCAGATGGTGGAGGGCTTGTCATGCCTGATAAGCGCCAGGCCCTGAGTTCAAACCTCAGTTCGCAGATACGCAAAATGTGTAAAGGAAGGAAGGGAGAATGGATGGAGGTTGCAGGCTGGGCCTTTGAGGTCCACCCATCCCAGTACTTAGGTCAGCAGACCTAGTACCATTCTAAGCCTTTTTATTTCTTTGCAGAGAGAGCCAGGTAGAGCTCCGGGAACAAATTGACAATCTCGCTACAGGTAAGCTAGTTTCCCTGTATACCAAAAAAATCCTCTAAATCACATTCACGACCTTTTTATTTTGCCACCCTCTGGGCTGGGTTTCGGTCACTTCCAGAACATCAGGGCTGCCAACACTGTTCAAGGGATGACAAAAGAATGAAGGAAAAGTGTCTGTAGCCCAGGAGGGTGCAAGTACTTGTCTGGCCTACTCTTGCTGAGAACAGAAGATGAACCAGTACATGTTTACTGTCCATACCTTCCATTCCCAGAACTGTGCCGTATCAATGAGGATCAGAAAGTGGCCCTGGATCTCGACCCCTACGTTAAGAAACTGCTTAATGCCAGACGCCGTGTTGTCTTGGTCAACAACATTCTACAGAATGCCCAGGTAATGGTTCACATCTGTAACCCTAGCTTCTCAGGAGACTGAGAGGATGGCAGTTCAGCGCCAGCCTAGGCAGAAAAGTCTAGGTGGCTACATCTCCAAAATAATCCAAAAAGCAGGGCTGGAGATGTGGCCCAAATAGTAGAGTGCTAGCCTTGCAAGTGTGAAGCCCTTAGTTCAAATTCTAGTGACCACTAGAATAGAAAGTTCTTAGGAACAATGATTCTTTGCTACACTTTATAACTCAACACTGTTTACCTCAAACAATTCTTTGAATCTAGGACTTAGTGCTTGCAAGGCAAGCACTCATTTAATATGGGGAAACGGGGACTAGGTTGTGATGATAAACTTGTTTTCAATATTTAGTTGCTATCATTTTACATATTTACGTATGACATTCTTAGACCAAATCCAAGATCCAACATACTATTCAGCAGCTGGTTGACTAAATGTTAAAGCCTTTCACAGGAAATATTAGAATCAAAATCTTCCTGTCTTGTAGGAACGGCTGAGGCGGCTAAACCACAATGTGGCCAAGGAAACTGCGCGCAGGAGGGCAATGCTGGATTCAGGAGTGTATCCTCCTGGCTCCCCAAGCAAGTAACAGAAGGTGGGGCTGTGACCCAAGTGGCACAAGTACTGCTCCCCAGCTGCCTTGTTTCAAGACATGAAGATTCCAGGAAACAATACGATTGATCTTGGGACATCAGAAAGGCAGCTCTGTGGTTTCTTTTGAAGCACTTATTTATGTAGTGATCCTAAGAACCCCCTGTGTAGCAGGACTCAAGCTCTGAAAGGACTATATTAGTTCTTGCTCCCTTCCAAAAATGAATCTTTACATTTTTAAGAAAGCTACATATTCACCTTTTTACATGCCTAGTTACCCAGACTATAGTAACCCATGCCTTTGTTAACATGCCTAGTTCCTTGGGCTTAGGCAGCATGTCCTTTACTTGTGATTTGCTTGTTTACAGTGAAGAGACAGGCAGAGTCAAGGTGAATAGCATCAGTCCACTTTCTTCTGTTGATTGCACTGGCCTGAATACAGAATTGCTGGGACCATTTAATTCAATAAATGCTTAAATACAGTATTCTAGTTTACTGATGTGTGTAAAGGGTCCGGGAGGCTGTACTTCAAGATACTCTGGCTGGGCACCAGTGGTGCACTAGTACGCACTCATAATCATAGATACTTGGAAACATGAGATCTGAGGATCAGGCCGTCTGAGACTCTCATCTCCAGTTAACCAGTAGAAAGCTAGAACTGAAGTAGTGATTCAAGTAGTATGGAACCAGCTCTTGAGCCAAAAAAGTAGGGCAAGCCCTGAGTTCAAGTACCAGTATCAGCGCAAAAAAAAAAAAAACCAAAATACTGTCCCAAGACAAGAATACTAGGCTTTTGGACTAGTCTGCCATTTTACAAGCTGCAGATGGCTGTTGGCAACTGAAGGAAATCTTTAGTAGCATGTCTGAAATGAGTAAAGGTTTATAGAAAAATACTCAGCTTCCATAGGAAAATGTGACCCACCCCCACCTATTATTAGCCTTCTACAAACACATCTCAGGACTACCAGTAATTAAGGTAGATGGTCTCCAAATCCCTTAAGCCAGGAGTCTATATAATTCAGATAGCCTGAGATGCTGAGATGTCTTCTTAATGTAGACAGTAGTGTAGATGATAGTAAATGACTGTATAATTCTCAAGACTACAGAGAAGAAGTCACCACAAAAACAGGAGCCCTACTAGGAAGTACTTTAATCGTTTTTCTTAGAAAAAAATTCCACTTAACAGTTCACAACATTTCAACAACAAAGTACTAGTTGAGAGGTTTGGGGGAATTAGGATTCTAGAACATTAAGAAATGTTGGTAACCTGCTTTATTATGATGAGTGGCATGGGTCATAAATGGGAGACTTCTGGTTGCTGAGCCAGTATCAAAACAGAGGAATGACCTATCTTTCTGTACAGTTTATTTTCCTTCATGCCATCTCCCTACCCCATAGAAAAGCCACCACATAAAGCCAATAGCAGGCAGGTTGGGCTCCAGTCTTCCTGAATTAGAAGAATGTGAAGGGAAGGTCACTCCTGAGTCTCCATGCTTTCCTCTTCCTCCCCTTGAGGTGGTTCTTCTGTATTTTCCTCCTCTTCTTCACCTTCCTTCTTCTCTGGTGGCTTCTCATAAGCCTTTTCTGAAGGTGTCACTATCACTCCATCCCAAGTAGATATTTCAGAAGCAAGATCTAAGAAATGAAAGAAGGTAATGTCAGACAGTCATGTGGAGATCCTAAGATGTCTGAAGAGTAAGCAACTATCTACAGACCAGAGTACCCTAAGAAACCCATCCACACCACAGGAAGGACTCACAGCTAGCATCACCCTCCTGGCCAAGGATCTTCCTAAAACCACCATGAGAAAGGATTCGAACCAGAGTCTGGGCTGTATAGCAGACCATGTCCTAAAGAAAAGCAAAATGATAAATTGGCAAAGAGAAAGTGTTTACTTGACTAAGTATGAACACTGGGAAGAGCACTTTCAATATTGGGAATCCCCAAATTTCTGCCCCCCTTAAGACAGCATTCCCTTCTGACCAAGAGTACTTGAGAGGAAGGGCACAATGCACCCTTTCATTGCTGTCGTATTACCTGCTGTTCCAGGGTCATGACTGTGTGTACTCTGAAGTTGCCACTCTCACAGGGG